>NW_007741526.1:3741-4406 GCF_000696425.1 Galeopterus variegatus | reverse complement strand
CTTAGCCTTCTGCATGGGCCATTTCCTTAAGTCCAGCATCTCTAGAGTCAAGCATAGGAAGCAAAAGGAGAGGAAATAGGAATGAAGAATGGGGCAGAGGCAAGGGCCCGAGTTACTCTGAGAGGCTTTGCTTGCTCTGCTCTGCCATCTTCTGCCATGTGAAACCCCTGTGTCACTGAGGCCACCACCAAGGAAGACCCTTAGCAGAAATGCTCCCTGGACTTTGGACTTCCCAGCCTTCAAAACTTTAAGCAATAAATTTCATTTTTTTACAAATAACATGATATCATGTATTTTGTTCTAAGCAACAGAAATGGACTGATACAGATGCATAGTTTGCAAATATTTTTCTCCCACTAAGTAAAGTGTCTTTTTGCTCTGTTAATTGTTTATTTTGCTGTGCAGAAGCTTTTTAGTTTGATATCATCTCATTTGTGTATTTTTCTTTTTGTTGCCTGTACTTCTGGGGTAATACTCATAAAGTCTTTGCCCAGTCCTGCTTCCTGAAGTGTTTCCCATATGTTTTCTTTCAGGAGTTTTATAGTTTCAGGCCTTATATTTAAGATTTTTATCCATTTTGAGTTGATTTTGATGAGATCCTATGTTAGAATATATGAAGATTCAACTTAATATATGGTAAGTACATTGACATCATTATATGTATA
>NW_007741526.1:0-2904 GCF_000696425.1 Galeopterus variegatus | reverse complement strand
TTAGAATATATGAAGATTCAACTTAATATATGGTAAGTACATTGACATCATTATATGTATAAAATTATTTTGTGAAGGAGCATTGTAAGTTTGTTAACTCATTTTTCCCTTTGATTTCTACTGATAGCTCTTATTTGATCCTTGGCTTTGGCTAAAGAACTTAAACACTCTCAGACAATATTGTAATATAACTGTGAAATGTGAATATCATAAAAATATATTTTACTTTTACTAAAGAAATAATTGTAAATTTGTACATTCTACTGTTACAAAACCATATCTACCTTGTATTTTCTGTCCCTTTTAATTTATTACATTATTCTATGTATACTACTTTTAATAGAAACAATGTTCTCTTTTGTTAAGTCTGTATGAATGTATCAACATGATTATATCTTAAATCAACCACCCTGGCTCTAGGTACAACATAATATTTTATCCCAATAACTGACATTGAAATTTCCACAATTATTTTATTGCTTCAAGAGATAAAACAGTACTTGCTTTTAGAATTCCATTCTTATTTTTATAAAATCTAAGTATCTGTAAAACCATAAGGGACATTTTACTAAAAAAAAGTATCCTAAATATTTAAATATGCATATGGACTTTATTTGATATTCTCTTTAAATGCAGAGTGACAGAAGGGCTGTTGTAACAGAGAGTTAGGCACAAATCTTGCTGATGAACATCAGACCTTGCCAGTTCTGCATAAGATTGTGCCTGCTGAGCGAACTGTTCTGGCTTACACACATTCCTTAGCTGAACTTCTGAAATGATCTCAGTACTGTGCATATGGAGAGCTCTGTGGGTGCTTATAAGCATCCAAAAACTGTTTCTCTGTGCCTGAAGAAGTAAATGGATCATTTTGTTAAAATTTCCATCCCAGAAAACATTAAATCATTGTCTGGAACAGGCTGTATCTACTTCAAATGTATGTGTAATAAAATATTTAAATCTACTTTAAAATTCCCATATGATAAACAAGTGAAAATTATAAGAAAAAGTAAGATCAATAATATGGTTATATGAAGTGGGATTGCTAAAAATATGTGAGGCAGAAATAATAACTTTGAAATGTACTTATCAGTGACAGTGAATATGTAATTGAATTCATGGGCTATTTTGTTGGGAGTGTGTATATGTGTGTGTGTGTATGTGTGTGTGTATGTGAACAGGTGTACAGAGGAATAGCTATATGTATTAATAAGTAATTTAAAAAATTAATCTATAAGTTTTAATCCTTTTCTTTAACTAACCTTGTCTTAGTTATCAGTAATTTTTTTTGTTGTTGTCCATATCAATAGTCAAAGAGACTCAAAGAACAGTAAACACTAAGACGTCTTGTTACAAACATAAATTCCCATAATAAACAAGTTAATCCAAAAATGAAATATAAACAATAATTGTTTTTAGGACTGAAATCTAAGCAGCTCATACTTTTGTTTTCACAGAAGACATATATTTAAATATTTTAAAAAACAAGATCAACAGAGCTATCAAGTTTGAATTACAGTGTTCCAGTACCCTGATCTCCTATGCCTGCAAGCATTGATTTGGTTCATCACACAAAGTAATATGATCTTTTTAGAAGTTCAGTCATACAGTATGGTGAACATAAATTTGAACAACTATCTAAGTCAAAAACAATTTGTGAATTATATACTAAGTCATTTTTTTATGTTATATAAAGAGCACACAAATATTTTCTTCAAAAGTTTTCAATAATTATATTAAATAAGTAAGTATTTAAGAGTATGGAAGTTGAGATGAAGAAAAAGGAAACTAAAATTTACTGATGACATTCTAGGTTATTTTGCTTACACTTTTCTAAGCTAAGCTAATTTTGCTTACATTTTTTTTCTGCCTCTTTGGAATCATTAAATGATTTGTTCATAAAAAAAAAAAAAAACCTCATAAAATTGATGTCTACTATTTCTACTGAAAACATAAGGTAACATGAATACTGAACCCACCACCACATTAAAACCAGCCAGCAATTATTTTACTTACATATTTTAAATACTAGAACTAATATTGGGATTTGAGATGATAATAATAATAATAATAATTACAATCATTTAAGAAAGCTTTTACTTTTTAAGTTTTTTCTACATTTCAGGAACTTAACTTCCTGGCTATTTTTTCAGAAAGCTTAAACATTTTTAGAAGACTATTTTAAATGCAGTAAAATGTGGAGTGTTTGTGGGGGTATTTGGGTATGAAGGTGTATTGGTCTGTTTTGTTGCTTATAACATAAATATCTGGAACTGGGTAGTTTGTAAAGAAATAATATTTATTGCTTATAGTTTCAGAGGTGGTGAAGTCCAATGTCAACACCTCTGGAGAGGGCCTTCCTTGGTGGGTGGTGACAATAACACAGGGTGTCACATGGCAGATGGCTGAGCAGAGAGAGAGAGAAAGAGATTCTCATTCACTGTCCTTTTGTAGCCATCAGAACCATGCCCACAACCACCATTAAACTATCACATAGATTAATCCATTCACTATGGCATGGTCCACATAACCTAATCACCTCTCCAAGGCCCTGCTTTTAAATCATTATAAAATTATGGGAATTATCATGGGGATTAAACTTCAAAGAGTTTGGGGAGACATTCAATCCACAGCATTCCATCCCTGGCCTCCCAATGTCATGTCCTTTTCACACAAATACATGCATGTCATTCCCATAGCCTCAAAGTCTTAACTTTAGCTTAAAAGTCCAAAGTTCAAAGTCCCATCTGTAAAATCAAAACAAGTTCACTACTTTTAGGAAACAATGATGAGACAAACATAGGGTACATATTTCCATTCCAAAAAGGAGAAATTGGCCAAAAGAATGGTGTTGGGCTACGCCCGGGCCGCCAGCCATTTTGGGAAAGTACCTCAGCCATTTTAAAC
>NW_007741525.1:6139-25071 GCF_000696425.1 Galeopterus variegatus | reverse complement strand
TGCTGATAAATTACAGTATGCTTTTCTTATAACAAAACACGTCTGTCTTTAGAACTTCATATTAGATATAGGAAGTGAATTAATATTCCTATCTTATAGAGCCAAAAAGAAAGTGATTTTTATCAATAGCCATTTTTCTCTTCTGATATTTGTCTGTTAATAGTGCAGTCTGCGTTGACAGTTGCACCAAGAAGTCTGTAACTATCCTGTGAATATGTACCAAAGTCAATGACAATGAAGTGCCTAATATGCATGAAACTACAATTCTCATAAAATGCCTTGAAAATAGATGGCTTAAGAATTTGTAGCTCTCTTATGACTCTTGTTGGAGGACCTATTCTAATAACCACTTATATGTAATCAGATGCACTTTATGCAACCTCATCTTGTAAATGGACCATTGAATGTTTCTTTATTATTGCTGCCATAGCTCACAGACTATATAAGAGTAGCAAGTCATTCTGCACGAGAACAAATTACTATTCTCATGGTAGAAATCACAATGGCCTTCAAATAAGTCACGCTTTATAATGTGGAGACTGATATAAGAACTGCTTAGGAGACATAGAATTCACCCATCAAACTGTCTTCTCTGTTAAATTTGCCACTGAGATATTTCCTCTAGATTAAGAAAATAAGGAAAATTGCTACAAAAAAAATTTGTACAGCACATTGTCAGATATAGGGTGTGTCATGATAACTACTGTACTTTCTTAAGTATTTGTAAAATATGAATATTACATATATATGTAAAAAAACTTCCCCAAACTGGTGACTATTCTGGTTATCCAGCTGTAGACATGATTTAATTTGTTTGTGCTCTGTTTAAGTAATGATACCTAATGTATTTCAGTTATATTTTGACTACTTCATATTAAGACAAACATCTAATATAAAAATTAAGAAAATCTAGAAATTGAGAGAATTTTTTCCTTTCTTGTCACGTACATATTTTTAAAATCATAAGATAATAGGTGTTCAGTGAAACCTAAATAAGCATTTAATTAAATTTGAGAGTAAACAAGCACCCCCTTAGCATTATATATAAAATGGGGAGAAAAGTATCTAAAACAATAAAATCACCACATATATGGAATGCATTTTGGAAAAGGTATAGTAAATATGCCATTGTATTGGTATGCTAAAATTATGTTAGATAATTTAAATAATAATTTNATGCTGGCATGGTTGCGGAGAAATAGGAACTCTCATACATTGTTGGTGGGAATGCAAAATGATGCAACCCCTATTTAAAATGGTTTGGAGGTTCCTCAAACAGTTGCAGATAGATCTACCATAAATAGGGTGTGTCATGATAACTACTGTACTTTCTTAAGTATTTGTAAAATATGAATATTACATATATATGTAAAAAAACTTCCCCAAACTGGTGACTATTCTGGTTATCCAGCTGTAGACATGATTTAATTTGTTTGTGCTCTGTTTAAGTAATGATACCTAATGTATTTCAGTTATATTTTGACTACTTCATATTAAGACAAACATCTAATATAAAAATTAAGAAAATCTAGAAATTGAGAGAATTTTTTCCTTTCTTGTCACGTACATATTTTTAAAATCATAAGATAATAGGTGTTCAGTGAAACCTAAATAAGCATTTAATTAAATTTGAGAGTAAACAAGCACCCCCTTAGCATTATATATAAAATGGGGAGAAAAGTATCTAAAACAATAAAATCACCACATATATGGAATGCATTTTGGAAAAGGTATAGTAAATATGCCATTGTATTGGTATGCTAAAATTATGTTAGATAATTTAAATAATAATTTATAAAACAATTATGGATTATAAAGAGTTCAGCAAAATAGTCACGAAGGAAAAAAAATTTTAAAACACTCTACATAACCAAATGTTACTCAAATTTTTTAATCTGTGTCCAAATTTCCAATTGTATATATATGATCTAAGGAAAATGTGTTCATATTTAATCATCAGTATGAAAAGTTATTTTCTTTCATGTCTTTTCAGAATGTTTAAAAGTGAATGACTGCTGTTGAGGAGAATAACACTACCCATCTTGTTGTTTAGTTCAGCATTGTAAGTTGGGCAGCAGGGAACAGATAAATGTTATCATTTTGCCAACCGATACCTTTGGAATTTTAAGCCAATTTTTTCAGATTATTCATCCTGCAGTTTAGGGTACACTTTCTTACTTAACAATAATCAGTGGTAATAAAAAAGGCTGCTCTCTTTATGTTGGGTATGTCATCTAGAATTAGACAAAAGTACCAGGATTCCTTGGAATCTCATAGATAAGAGATCCAATTCATTTCTTTAACTTCTTTTCAAAAAGAGTTTTGACTAAGTGTTCAAGTTTATGAGCAGAGAAGAGTTCATTTCAGGAGCACAGCAGAGTTTGGGTAAATTAGGTTCATAAAATCTTGATGTTCTTAAAGATGCAACTGGTCCTCTTGAGGCAAAAGATATAGATAGAATCATGACTGCTGGATCTCCTGATAAGACTACATTCAGCTCAATAAGAAATCTACAAAGTGTCTTTTGAAGCAACTTGTCATCTTGAATTCCACAAGAAATGGGCAAGAGGTCTGGTGCTCCAAATCTTCATGAATATTTTGTATTGTAACTTTTTGAATTTTTACTTTTCAAATAAGTGTGTAGTGCTATTTCATTGCTGCTTTAATATGAATAAATAAGTTAAATCTAATTAAATTTTCCTAAGTGCAAATCATATGGATCATCTTTTCACATGATTATCTTTCATCTATACTTGTATATATTCTTTGGTAAAGTGTCTGTTCATAGCTTTTGACCATTTTTTAATTTGGGCTACTTTTTTCTCATTGTTGAGGATAGAGTTCTTTGTATAATTTAGAGGCCATGTTTTATCATTCTTGTGTTTTTAAAATATTTTCTCCTAGTCAGTGACTTGTCTTCTAATTAACAGTATATTTAACAGAGTAGGGTATTTAATTTTAATAAACTATGTCTCATTTTTTTCTATTTTTTATTTTGTTTTGCTATTATACTTAAAAGTTGTCACTAAATATAAGGTTGATCTGCTTTTTCCTGTTTTTTTATAAAAGTTTTGTAGTTTTGCATTTTACATTTAGTTCTGTGATCCAGTTTTTGTTCATTTTTGTGAAAGGTTGAAGGTCTTTGTCTAGATTTATTTATTTATTTTGCATATAAAATATTTGCAGTTTTTTTCCATATGGAAAAATTTCCAATTTTTCTAGCACCATTGTTAAAAATTCTAAATTTTTGTATTGAATTTCTTTTGCTCTTTTTTCAAAGATCAGTTCCCCTTATTTATGCAAATCTATTTCTCAGCTATTAATTCTGTTCCGTTAATCTATGTGTCTACCCTTTTGCCAATACCATGTTGTCTAGATTACTGTAGATTTACCGTACTATTTCCCAAGTAAGGTGATCTCAGCTGTGATTGTCCTAATATATCTCTCCAGTTTTGGAGGCGAAGAGGTTGCTCTGTGACCTCATTTATTTGAAGTGTCCAAGGAAATTCATTAATTTTTCAGTTTGTTTTGCTCCTTTTTTTGTCATAAAAATGGCAGTGTTGACTTTCAAGTTTTACATGTCAAAGGTTAAAACAGAAATGTGTGTGTTATATATCATATATAATATGCATATATTTATGTATATATATTTATGCATTTTATATTACATATTATGTTTATTATAATTATCTTATAATTATATAATTATGATTTAAGAGTAATAAATTGGTAGCAATTGTCTACCAAGTCCTCACTGATTCAACAGGAAAAGCTTAGGGAACAAATTTTTCTTTTCCACTACTAGAAATTATAAATTAATTGGATAAAGAGATAATATGTTAAATTTTTTTAGTCCATGTATAGGTACATATATTACCTATTTCCAAATTCATATTTATATTTTCATGTATCTGCTGTGTTGATTAATTCACTGAAAAAAACCAGAATGTCACTTAATTTTAAAGTTATAAAGTAGGGAAGCTTAGGTTAAAAAGTACCTCCCATTTTAAATCAACAATTTGGAAAACAAGATCACATTTTCCTTCTTTGGTTTATGTCTAAAATGTAGAAGTGATATTTTTCCATTATACAATTAATTTCAGGGGAGTCAACTAGATAAGCTTGTCTTAAATTATTTTTCACTTAAAAGTATCTTAGAGTTGTTTTATTAACATATTATATATTGTTTTTGACTGATTAGGGACAATAACAATTGTCATATCATCATAAACATATGAAGATTTGTGAGGATATCCTTTATTGAATAAACTTGCTATGAATATAGGTTTATATAAATTGAATAAAAGTTATTTTAGAAAATTTATTTTGTGAATTTTTAGAGTAATTGATTCTGTATATTAGTAATTTATAGATTTTAGGAGAAGAGAAAATAATATAAGGTAAGGAATCTCTTCTTGACATTCTTCATACTGTAAAATATTTACTTATTTTGTGATGCCATTAATATTTCAGAACTCTGGTGAGTATGTTAATTATTTAATTGTAATTTATTTAAATTGATATTTATTAAAAGCATAAAATACATGTGCAATTTAGGACTACCTAGATAAAGCACATCTGAGCTTTTAAATTCTGAATTAGGCTCTTTAATTTAAAAGCAACATTGAACATATACCATATAAAAATGACAAGGAGAAAATACACATTTTCTAAAATAAAATAGATGTTTAAAACAATTATACTCATAATGCAAAGTTTACTTTAATTCACCTTTCTGGTTCCTATATGTATTAAAGGAATGATACTTATCCTTTAATCCTAGGAAAATTCTACATAGTGACTATGTAGGGTAGCTGGCCTTTCTGGATCTTGATCATTTCATTTGTGGAAAGAGGGAAGGTATCCTTTACCTACCTAAATTATGAAGAATTGTCTAGATGACATCTTGAGATCAAAGAAAATAACCACTGTGTTTTAATTTATTTTCTTCTGAGAGTACACTAAAACTATTATAGATTTATTTATTTATTTATTTTTGCATCTGTGTCCTAATCTTCTGACTGAAAGTTCTATTTTTATTATTTTTTTTCAGTGCAGCAAAACAGCAGAATATTTGTTTTCTATTTGTCTCTTTAACTCTGGCTTCTAGAATTTTAATTTAGATTAACCAGTTGGTATTTTCTCATCAAAATGCTTTTGTTCTTTGAAGCAGTTATTGATAAACATCTTAAAAAATAATTTTACTCTTTGTATTGAATTTTTCTTCCTATTGATTCTGACTGCTATTGATGTTTATCTATATCTTCAAAATAAACTTTCTTATTTCCTTCTGTCTTGTAGTTGTGATGCCACAGTTGTTCAATAACACAAGTAAAGTGCAGTTTTAGTGTTAATTATTCAGGCCATAAGTAAATGAAATATATGACTTTTCTTTTTAATAAGCATCTAATATTAGGGTTTTCAGTATATTAATGAGTAATAAAAAGATGGCTTCATAAAATAGGTGACCAACTAGTCCACTACCCCTTGATAAGTTTATGCATTTTTAAACTACTACAACTAATTTCATACATGTAACAGAGACTTTGGTTAACAGTAAAGTCAAAATGAAACTAAAATAAATACAACCCTAAGAGTATTTTTTACAGCTGAATTCTGAAAGCTTCCAGTCGATTCTTCAGCTTCTGTTTGCAGATAATTGTCTGTGGTGCCTTCCTCTGGCCAACTGGAAGCCTTTCTCAAACCACAGGAATTCTCACTGTTCCATGAGTCATTCTCTGTGAGTTCACTTTGCCTTTAGATCACTGTAGGGGTGAGAGGTCTTGAAACAGAATGAATGAATGAGGAAACACATTCTAAGGAATACAAACCTTTGTGTCTTGGCATGGCAAAAATTCCCTTTTAAATTTGTCTCTCTACATGGATACTCTGATTAGTTTTATATGTGCATGTTTGCAATTTTCTTTTTGCAGCTACCAAAGGACTTATAGTACTTTGAGGCTTTATGCTGATAAATTACAGTATGCTTTTCTTATAACAAAACACGTCTGTCTTTAGAACTTCATATTAGATATAGGAAGTGAATTAATATTCCTATCTTATAGAGCCAAAAAGAAAGTGATTTTTATCAATAGCCATTTTTCTCTTCTGATATTTGTCTGGAATAACACTACCCATCTTGTTGTTTAGTTCAGCATTGTAAGTTGGGCAGCAGGGAACAGATAAATGTTATCATTTTGCCAACCGATACCTTTGGAATTTTAAGCCAATTTTTTCAGATTATTCATCCTGCAGTTTAGGGTACACTTTCTTACTTAACAATAATCAGTGGTAATAAAAAAGGCTGCTCTCTTTATGTTGGGTATGTCATCTAGAATTAGACAAAAGTACCAGGATTCCTTGGAATCTCATAGATAAGAGATCCAATTCATTTCTTTAACTTCTTTTCAAAAAGAGTTTTGACTAAGTGTTCAAGTTTATGAGCAGAGAAGAGTTCATTTCAGGAGCACAGCAGAGTTTGGGTAAATTAGGTTCATAAAATCTTGATGTTCTTAAAGATGCAACTGGTCCTCTTGAGGCAAAAGATATAGATAGAATCATGACTGCTGGATCTCCTGATAAGACTACATTCAGCTCAATAAGAAATCTACAAAGTGTCTTTTGAAGCAACTTGTCATCTTGAATTCCACAAGAAATGGGCAAGAGGTCTGGTGCTCCAAATCTTCATGAATATTTTGTATTGTAACTTTTTGAATTTTTACTTTTCAAATAAGTGTGTAGTGCTATTTCATTGCTGCTTTAATATGAATAAATAAGTTAAATCTAATTAAATTTTCCTAAGTGCAAATCATATGGATCATCTTTTCACATGATTATCTTTCATCTATACTTGTATATATTCTTTGGTAAAGTGTCTGTTCATAGCTTTTGACCATTTTTTAATTTGGGCTACTTTTATATATATATATTTGCTCCCCTAATTTTTTCTAAGATTAAGAGAGGAAAAAATTAGCATAAAATTGGAAAATCTATGTCGAATAGGAAACAAAAATAACATCAATTATAACAACAATAAGAATACTATCATGTACTACGTACTTATGTGCTAAAAATTCTCAGTAAACAGGTTTTAAGTTATGGTGCAAGTTTGTCTGAATACTCCTACACTTAAATTTATTTTTTATAGAGCCAGGATTAAAATGTGCTTACCCTCAACCAGTATGCTATTTTATATTTTGATATTCCAAAAGGGAATCAAGGCTTCCTTGGCAAAAACTATTTGTAAACAGCATCATTATCCTGTAATTTTCCCATTTTTATTTGATGTTTCTGTGTGTGTGTGTGTGTGTGTGTGTATAAAGACATACCCAGAGAATGGTTAAGCCAGTACTATTCTATTTCAAATAATAAGGTCTTACAGTACATTTTCATGTGGGAACTGACTACTTTACATACAAATACACGCCCCCTCACACCCACACCTTGTTATAAAATGCATTATAGTTATTTTCAAACAAGAAAACTATGAAGCCCTTATGATTTTTTTTAATAACTACAAAACAATTTCTAACTAATACAAACAATAGAGAAAAAGGTTTTTTAAGAAGCAACATTCTGTTTATAAACAAAAGACAAATGTTTGGTAAAATTATAACTAGTGAGAGTTCAATATATTTGTTGGTCTTAAAAAATAATATTGCTTAAGAAACACCTTAGTGATAAATTTTAAACAAAGAAATAAAAAATTTATTAGTGTATATGAAAAATATGTCAAAGAACTTTGTGAAAAAAAATACAAGATCTTATAAAAGGGTATTGAGACCTAAGTAAAGAGAGAAATGTGGAATTTTCAGAAATAAGTATCACAAAATATGCATTTTATTAAAGTAATTTATATATTCAAAAGAATTAAAATTTAACTCAATATGTCATTTTTTTTCAGATAACGTGACATAATGAAGAAGATTATGGGAAAGGCCAGAAACTTACATTTTCAGCTCTCAAAGCTCTTTATAAAGCTATTGTGATCAAGACAAGGTGTCACAGGCCTAGATAAGTAACATTGATCAATGGACAGGATATAGAACACAGAATCTGACAAAGATGGTCTTAACATTCCTTTCAGCTTGACTAAATTTTAGACATTTCTTCCTGACTATAGACCTCTTACCTCTATTTTCTTAGAGGATTTACTTTCGAAAGCTTGCAATTGTATAATCTTTCTCTGACCCTTTGATATATAAATCTTTTTCCAGCCTTTTTCCAGTTTTACAACTCAGTAATATCATTCTCAAGGACCTACGAGCCATATTTTTAAAATGCAATCATCATGAAAGATAGTGCCCCATCTCCCAGTCTCTGTGGGATGGTAGAATCCTAACCTAGAACCTAGCAAACACAAGTAGCCTAATTACCTTGATCAACCTTCCCGCTAGCATCCTCCAGTACTTTTCCATTAGCAATACTCAGCACTCAAAAACTGTCCTGACTTTGATTCAGCAGAGCTGTGTTCACTTTTCTTTCATTACCTCAATAGTCTTGAATAATGTCTGCCTTGCCTGTCTGGTGCAATTTTTCTTTGACAAAACATACACATGTACATGTGAAACCTTAATATGTGATACATAAAGAATTAAATAACTAAGATACTGTCAAGAATATAGAGAAAAATGGATGAAATTTATATTTAGCATTATTACTCACAAGCAACAACTAAGTAGAAATAAAATAAATGTTTAATAGCATGCTTTCAGATTATGTCTTAATCAATTACTCTGAATTAGCTATACTGACAAATTTATCCCCAACCAACCAAAAACCAAAAAAACAAATAGAACAAATTAAAAATAACATTATTACATAAAGTGGCCACTACTAATGCCACTAAAATGAGAATGTACAATTAGTCATCATTATTTAAAATAAAATGATACTAGCTCAACAATTGCCTTGTTATATCTTCCATGTGCCTATGCACCTGTGCACACATATACACAAACATCGAATAAATACTAACATGGGAAAAATGACAGAATATTAATATTTTTTTACTAGTACTTTTCTTTTTGTATGTATGCATTCTCTCTTGAGAATCATAAGAAATATATGGTCATATATGAATTTAGTTTTAAATCATCCATTTTATTACAAGGTCTTTATTATTCCAAAAATAATTAATAGGTTTATTTAGATTTTCTAAATAAATAACAATTAAGTATAGAATAACAAATGTGTTCTTTTTCACATTTATTAGCCTATGTAATTGATTATAATTCTCAGAATTATATTGAGTAAAACTCAGTGTTGGCCATTTTATGACTATTATATTAATTATCATATTTCTTTTAATTTCACAAAAAAACTTTAATGTAATTTACTCAAATTAGATTTATATTATTTTTCAAGAAAAGTCCCCTCCCTATTCTTAGATTACAAGATTATTAACATTTGACTTTCTGAATATTTAAAAAAATTTTTCCTTGACCTATAGTTTGTGAATAATATATTTGAGTTATAATTGCCTAATATTGAATTATCTATATTTTCATCTCTTAATTCCTGTTATATGATTTTCAAGTCTTCTAGGACCCAATTTAGTAATATTTAAAGCTGTTGTGTCTCTACTGATGTAAAAGAATTTTATAGTTTTCTATGTTCATCTATTCTCTTTTATAATGAATCATGCTTTGGGGTTATATTTAGAGAGCAGCTGATGCTTCAGACTAGTCTGGCTCAGTCCATTGATGTGGTCATAGATTTTTGAATCTGAGTTTTTAAACTGAGTTTTCTTAACTCTTGACTCCTCCTATATTTACCTTAACAAATTGCAATTTACGTAACAAAATTTTGTTTCGTGGTTCTCCAGTGCAACAGAAATGTCAACTACAACTGGCTTACACAAACATATATAGGGTCACATATAGAAGAGATTACAAACAATATTTATTTATGTCTAGTTTCACAGGATTAAGCTATGTCTTCAGAAGCCTGTTAGATTCTTTCTCTATATTTTATATTGCAGGTTAGCTTCCAGGAAGTCTAAGATTGCATCTTTATATCCGGGAGATGAAAAGGTAACAAGAACTCGACCTTTGCACAGACTCAAGCTAAAACCCTGGTGCTACCTCACATTGAACCTGACACTTACTTATGAGTAAGGAGATGAGTCCAGTAGGCCAGACCTTGGGCAAATACATACTCATCAGCTGCGAGTGAAGTAAGTTCCACCTGAATACATGGGACTCTTTGCTGGATTTTCTGTTTCAAATTGATATCTTTATCCTCACTGCTAAGGCCTCTTTCTCATCGGGAAGAAGTTATAAACTGCATTTTCCAGATTTCTTTGCCTTTCTGGTCCCATTTAGAGTTTTATAATGCTAATAAATCATATGATATTGGAAATAAAAAAGAGAAAAATATCTATTATTCTTTGGGTCAGTTGCAGACAGTTTCATGAGCAGACATGAGAAGCCTCCAGCTTTTTATTGGTCAAGAATATGCAGATGAATCAATGAAACAGCTAAGATTACCAAGCCAAATAAATTTAGCATATGATAAAGATTCATTTATTCATCCAACAAATATTTCTTAAGCTCCTACTGTATCAGACAATAATCTATGCACTGAGGGTACAGGTTAGAACAAAATGAGAAAAAATCTCTGTTCTGATAAAGCTTACATTCTAGTAGAATGGGAAGGGGGCAAAAATAAAGTACACACACACACACACACATTTATGTATATAAATGTATTCTATTTTCTCACCTCCTGAATTCCAGCTGAATTCAGAAGATTGTGTTGGCCAACAGAATATAGAAGAAGCAACACTGGGCAGTTTCCGAGCCTGGGCCTCAGAATGTCTGAACATTTCCGTTCTTGCTCTTGGAATCTTTGGTTGCGTACGAACAAGCCTGTGCTATCCTGCTGGAGTATGATATTCTGTATGGAGGACTCACTTTTCTCAACAATTCCACATGAAGCCATGATAACTGATCCATTATGTAGAATCATTGTAAGAAAACACAAGTAAAAGTAATTATTATTTATATTATAAATACTGTATATTTTATATAGTGAGTTTAAATATTGGTTACTCATTAATCAGTTATCAAACTCAAGGAAAACAATTTAACCGCTTTCTTTCCTCATCTGCAAATTGGTAAAGTATACTCATCTACTTCGTAGGATAGGAATTCCTGGAACATTGTAACAATTTCATCATAGACACTGCTATTTTAAAGTAAGCGAAATGTGAGTAAACATAAATTTTAAATAGAAATCAATTATTTGGTAACAAAGGAGTTGTCCATCAATTAAGTATACATAATTTGTATTGTTCCCTATGAGTTCATTCAAGAATGTGCTGGAGACCCTGATAATATTGTTTATTAATCTGTTTGATTTCTGTAATATATGTAACCAATAAAAATTATTTCTATTGTATGAAAATCAGAACTCTATTTCAGAAAGCTCAAAAGATAGATTAATTTTTAAAAATTTCAAACATTATACTTTACCTACAAGAAAATTTTCATTATATAAAAACATTTCAAAAATATTATTTCATATATGTCATAATCCCCTTTAAAAATATTATTTTTGGAGAAAAATATTAATTATTATTTTATACTAGTTCTAACTATAATGAAAGGCATTTTTTTCTTTGAGGAATCTGAACCTGTTACCTTCATGTTATAAGGTGGGCTCTAACCAACAGAACTAACTGGCCGGCCCCACTAGTACTAATTCTAAACTTTATTTTTCAAGTTATGTAAACATATCTCTATTTTGAACATTTTTTTGCAAAGAAATATTTTGTCAATATTCTTTTAACGAATGCTAGATTCATTGTCATTTCTTGGATGAGCCGTTTCTTCATGGTTATCTTACTGTTTTATGATTTCACTGTTTTATGTTGAGAGCAATATGATTTCATTCTTGCAAAATTTCACTAATATCACATAAAATAATTAAAATAAAATAATGTAATAATTACAAATGAGCAATACAGCTCTAACAAAAAGACATGTTAATATTCAAAGACTGAAACAGGTTCTTATTAAATTGTGCACAATATTAAATTAGGCCTCTCAATATTTGTGTGAGCATATGTTTCATTAGAATAAGTTTTGATTATCTTACAGGCATAAAAAAATGGGGGGACTGATAAAATTTAGTTATCATGGTAAAATACAATCATATCAAACTAGAGGAGAAAGAAAAATACACAACTCAATACAGTCTTATTATTTCTTTTCTCTTGTTTTTTTCCATTAATACAATAAACTGCTGGGCACGGAAATTTTTTACGGAGAGGGGAAAAACCTCAATCAATTGTTCTAACAAAGAAAGTAAACATGTTTGAAAAGTTGATTAAATTACCCAGATAATGCTAAGATGTTAGAGGGCTAACACAAAAAATATAGAATTTCTCTGCTTAAAAGGAATACTGGACTGGGATTTTTTTCATTGGATTAAGAAAATGACCAGACATAAATTTCAGTGAGGGAAACCTGTAAATATACTTACAGTCTCATTTTTATGTGTTCATTTACTGAGAAGAAAAATTATTTTTAAATTGTGACTGCACTGTGGTTATGGCTCCTGCTGTGGCAGCAAGCCACTTTTGCAGCAGCCATGGCTGTGGCTGTGGCAGTGGCTGTGGTGCGCCTCCCACACAGAAGTGGTATTTCCAGCGTGCTCTTTGCCTTCTCAAAGTCTTGGTACAGCCTTGGTTCGTTTTGTGTTTAGCAACTTGAACTGTCTAATCAAACTATAAAAAACATTTACAGTCTTAACATGTTGTAGTTCCATTTTCTAAAAATATGATAATAAATACATCTAAGTGAAAAATAAATGTGTGTTTGCATTTAGGTGTGACATGTTGAATATTGAAAATTCTCTGTTCTTTTTTTTTTTCCTTAATATATATCTTCCAAATATGCCAGGAAAATTTAAAATTTTCTATTTTGTACTGAATCAAGTTGGTTAAGTTGTAATAGTATTAGAGACAACTAATAGGCAGCCAGTGCTTATTTTTATGCTTAACCTAAGAACTGAGTATTCATTTAATTTTGAGTATATATTATTGATACATTCATATGTTGAAACAGTGTTATGAAATAAAACCCCAAATCCCTTAATGTTGATTAATAGGAATTATTTACATTCATGTAGATTCTAAAGTTGACATTAGTTTTTCAGTTATTGATATTATATTTCCATGTAACTCAGCAGAGGTGTCTTAACCTTGTTTTGCATGAAAAACTAAATAAACGAGAGTTTTAACTAAGTACACTTAAATAATCTAAGGAGAATATACTTCCAATGTAAATTGATATTTACAAAAGTACTTACTAAATTTAATTTTGGCTATACATTTTGGCATCTTCTAATAAAATTCTAAGTGTAACATGGAATAGAGAACTAAAATATATTTCAATAATATTCTAACATTACGTAGAGATTGTATGGTCTGTAAAATCAATTCTTTGTGAGAACATTTAAAAACTAAAGGGTCCAACTTAAGCACATCATAAAAGTAGATACTTTGATGAACTATTACTGAATATCAACAGTTGTAATTAATCTTTTAATACAAGGCCACAAAATGGAGGATAGAATCATCAAAAATTACCTTACTTAAAATGGCTAAGTTATTCACCGAAGCTTACATGTTTGTAGTCCGTGATTAAGGGACTTTAATACAGAAAGAAATAAAAAAGCCAATTTTGGAATTAAAATGCCAAAAATAAAAAGCATTAAAAAAAAACATGAACTCAGTATTAATTCTTTTCAATAGCAGAAGCAAAATAAATTCAGCTGTGGCATGTAACTGAAGACACAGTACATCACTTCTTTAAAAGGATACCAAAGTTATTACACTGTGAAAAGATGCACATTGCATTCATTTGTGTATGTGTGGTTGTTAAAATATTTGAGACTGAAAAAACCTGACACAGAGCTGAAGAATACTTTTTTTTTTTTTGTCTTTTGTCTTTTTCCGTGTCCGGCAACGGATCGCAACCCTCAGTGTTGCCCCTGCACCGGACCGGGGACCGGCAACGGGATCGCAACCCTCGGTGTTGCTCCCACGCCTCGCTCAGCCAGTGAGGGGGAACCGGTCCGTATGTGGGATCCGAACCCTCGGGCGGGAGCGCCGCCGCGCTTCCCAAGCGGCGCACCATCCAGTGCGCCACCGGGCCGGCCCCTGAAGAATACTTTTTAAGTGCAAAACTATTTTATAAATTTCTTTAAGACACAGAAAAAAAAAATGAAAGAAAAGGCATTGAAAAATCACTAACAATCTACCTACAAAAGCAGTCTGTTGCCATGGGAAGTAATTAGAGGAGATCTCTGAAAATGTGTAGGAAGAGATTGTGGGAGTGGGAGTATAGAGCAGAAAGTGTGTGCTCCAATTTAAATCTCTTTAAACCCTCTGCTTCAGAGGTGGTTGAAAGGTTCTAAACTGTGAAGCACAAGAATGAGTAAAAATTAATCAAAGGAAAAGTTTCCCAGTGGGTCAACCTCTCAGGATAGAAAGAAACTTTTACTGACAAAGGAGAGCTGTGCTAAAAGGAGAAATACAGAGCCACACCTTTTTTTTTCTTTCAATTTACTCATTTATTTATTTAAGAGAGATGACAAAACCCACAGACAGTTGTAATAAGATCCAGGACAATGTTATTTTTTAATTTTTTTTTAAAGTGAATCTTGCTCCTAGAATTATTCCTTCAGAAGCATAGAGAAGGAACACAGAGAAAAAAAAATTTCCATGTGTGGGTTTCCCCAATGCTGGCTCACACATAATCCAAAGATTGCTGTGTTTCTGTCCCCAAAATAAACATTTATGTCAACCCTCTTCTAACTTAAAATATGTGAGAAAACTTTTAAGACAACCAAGGTATTTTATTAAGCAATACAGATATCTTTACTTCTTCTTAGTTTGGAGATTGCTCTCCTTAATTATGCTCAGAAAAAGGGAGGAGGGGTTAAAACAAGTTTCTACACCTTGAATCAGTGTTTTGGCAGGGACACACCCAAGTATCTTCCTTCTTGCATAAGAGTCCATTAATTTATCACACATTACATATGCATAAATAAACCAGAAAGAGAAATATGTAAGCAATCTTGAGAAATTAAATGCAAATATGATCAAATCGATGGTAAATAAGAACACCACAGGCAAAAACTTGTAATGGGAAATCAAAACAAAGATAAGAACTGTTTTCTCTAACAAAGACCAATACCCAAGCTGTGATAATAAAAATTATCAAGAGCAATACCCAAGAGTGATACGCAAGCTTGGATAATAAAAATTAAAATAATCATAGTGAGAAGCAAAGCTAGCTAACTAAAGAATTACATTTATGTCAACTATGCCATTTATGCTTTTATTTTTCCATGAATATTGACTACCGTATTATTTGAAACCAGGATGATACTCCCCAAATTGTAAAAAGTGGTAGTAAAATGAGCAATATGCAAAAGGTGAATTAAGAAGAAAACAAATATGAAAATTAATGGATTAGAACATTGTATAAATATACTTGTCTTGGTAATGTTGAAATGGTCCAACTTACAAAGAATTGACAGCAGAATAGGATGACTTGTAGGTGCTGCAATGAGTTAACCGATTTTCTTGTCTGTAACAGCTTGGGTTTCTTACTAACACAAGGGTACTTCAGAGAGTTTATGGGAAATTTGTATTAAAATATAATATTAATTTTTTCATAAACTTTTTGAAGATCGCTTGTGTTGTAAATGGGAAAACCTAAACTTATATAAAAAGTTTAAGAAAGTAGTAAGGTTGAAATGGCCCCAGTACAGCACCTCTCCTTGTGTTTATACCTTTTGTAATCTCCCTCTTTATAAATGCCCTTTGTAAATGTGATGTCACAGATCTAGCCATCAGAGGTAGACACTATTTCCCCATCCTCTTGAATACAGCAGGTGGGAGGAGGTGTCAGTTCCACTCTGAGATTTAGCCGTATTTGCTACTGTCTTGGGGATAACTTGTCAATTATTATTTATTTATTTATTTATTTTTACTGTTGTCTTAAAGTTATATTTATTCTTGTTAAATAAGTTGATCTGTTTTTTGGTGGAATAATACTGAAGGAAATGTAAAAAATTAAGTTCCTGATGCTGAAATCCTCCCTCAATTTTTCTACTATACTTTTAAGAGTTATCCTGATTTTGTACAGAGTAGTATTTCTATTCTCATTCCATCTTTCTCTCCTGGACTGATATTTTTGTTCTTTGAATGTTAAGCCGACCACTTCAAAAACACCATAAAAAAGAGGTTTGTAAAAGTAGTTTGGAGTGTGCCATTTTACATATTTTTCAACAACACTTGGGGTAGAGAGTTGGCACACCTCTGGAACCAACGTGATTCAACCAAAGCATCAGCACGTGGGAACCAAAGTATGGTATTCAGAGACCAAGACTCCTGATAGACCAACCTTGAGTGTCCGCGATATGTGAGTCCTGTGGCTGCAGTTTTAATCACAGTTTTGTTGGATATCCTTTAACTAAAAATAGAGTTATATTTAGAGTCTTAAAGAGTGTTGTTTGGTGATTCAAATAAGCACAAGAGGCAGGAGTATGACCTTGTGCCCAGACTGCTTTGTTTTCTTAACTCAGAAGTTGTCTTATGGAGCCTAGTCTGATAGACTGATAATACATCTTTATTTCATTGTAGAGCCCCTGTGAGATAGCAAACACCCTGTCAGGTCCTACAAAACGCTTTTTTCTTTCTTTTTTTTTTTTTTTTTTTTTTTTTTCTATGTCCGGCAACGGATCGCAACCCTCAGTGTCGCCCCCGTACCGGACCGGGACCGGCAATGGGGCCGCAACCCTCGGTGTTGCCCCCACGCCTCGCTCAGCCAGTGAGCAGGAACCGGTCTGTATGTGGGATCCGAACCCTCGGCGGGAGCGCCACCACGCTTCCCAAGCGGCACACTAGCACAGTGCGCCACCGGGCCGGCCCCAAAACGCTTTTTTCTGACCTCAACTCTTATGACTGTTCCTCACTCCACTTGATACAGATTAATTTGCTGCTCCTTACACAAAACAGTTACTCTGTGTCCTCAAGGCTGTTGCACTGGCACTACTCATGCCTGGAATGGTCTTCCCTAGTTATTGGCATGGCATCTCCTGACTTTTTACAGACGTCTTCTCAAGTGTCACTATCTCTAGGATAATTTGGGCACCCAGAACTATTGATCACTTTTACCCTGCTTTATCTTGTCTCTTTTCTCCATCTTAGCATATATAACCTTCCAAAATATTTTATAATTACTTTTTATTATAGGTTATACTGTTTTTATAAAGTATTTGTTCTTTAATGGTAAATTGAACTATTTTGTTTTGTTCTCATTAATAGTTGGAGTATGCAAAGGACATAGAATGACATCTGGCAGTTTAACAGGCATTCAATAAATAAGTAGAATGAATGTGACATGGAGGATCTCACTTTCAAATTCCACTCTTGTGTAAAGTATTAGTTGAATTTATTAAAAAATGTTTTGGACTATGTTATTATAAGAAGTGGCAAACAGCATTATTATAGCATTCTCAAATTATGATCTTCTTTATCAAGAGCCATGAAGGAAGCAGAATAGAGACTTCAATTTGTGTGGTTTGTCAAAAAGCTATATCTGGCACCCCCTACAAATACACCCACACACTCACACATACATACATATTTAGACACACATATACACAAGTGCTGTCATGGTCAGCTAAATGTATTTTTTCTCTGGATTGTTTAATCTGTGAGTCATGATAAAATTGAATAATTTAGAAACTCTCAGGATAGAAATAAAAATATAGAAGATAGTGACTTTTGTCCATGGTGAATTAAATATAGCTCACATATGGATCGAAATAAAGGAAAATACAAAATAAATTATCCAGCATAAAGAGCATAGTGTATTTGTGAAGTCAGTTAAACAAAGAAAGAAATCTCAAAAGTAGCTTAAGATGAATTTCGAAATTTATAATTGAGGGAGAATTATTTCAAGATGTGAGATATTGTCACTTTAAGCCTAAGGAGAAAGAATCATTTAAAAATTTGAGGGTAAAGATCCAAGAGACAAAATAAAAGATATAGAAAATTCCTTGAAAATGTGTCAGGAAATGAGATATGGACTACAAACATTAAATCTTATCACATATTCCCTACAATATGAATAGAAAAATAAAGAAAAAAATAATGTTAGTGTATATGGATATGTCTTGCTCTATGTTCGCTTCAGCAATTTGAGAGTGTGACTTCCTGGATTGCTCAGATAGAAATTCCCGGGGTATGTGGTGGTGTGGTGGGGTACTTGGTGTTATGTGTGTTCGTGGTGACGCAGTGGCTGGGTGAGAGTTGAAGTGCATTGGCATGCTTAGCATAATGAACATGAGTTAATTATTTAAAGCTTTAAAATAATTTCCTGAGAATAGAGATGATGAAGATTACTAAAAACACCAAAATTTATCTTTGTGATGTATTAATGATATTGCTCTGATTTTCAAATACTAAGAATTTAAAAATGTTCTTTATGCTTTTCAATAAAATCTAAATTTATTGAGCAACACATTAGGCTTATGATCAAAATACTGATAGATTTTATTAGTAAAATGCTTCCTCTCTGGTATAAAGAAGATTTCCATGACTGGCTCAGAACGTAATCAACAAGAGAATCAAGGAATTGAATTTTTTTCATTTTTCTCCACCCTGAATCTATTTGTGAAATTTCTTTGCTTTAAAATTAGGAATCATTCAAAGTAGGTAAAAAAAAATCTTGTTTCTATGTTACAAATTGTTTTTCCTAGGCGCAAAGCAGAAGAGCTTGGTAAGAAACTTGACTGGGTTGGGCCGACCCAGTGGTGCACTGCTATAGTGCACCACTTGGGAGCGCAGCGGCGCTCCTGCCGAGGGTTCGGATCCCACATACAGACCTGTTCCCGCTCACTGGCTG
>NW_007741525.1:2566-4934 GCF_000696425.1 Galeopterus variegatus | reverse complement strand
CCTCCAATCAGCTTAAAGATCAAGAGCATGCATCCTGTCTCAATGCCTAGCTATTGCAACCACGCAGTGTTCAGGAGCGCGGAAGCATGTATTTGGCCAATAAGGACTAAGGCAAGGTTCCCGCAGACACTCCCACCCTACTTCCTCCCAGCGCCGTCTTATGCTGCCATGTTAATATGTCCTTGTGGGCCTATAATGGCACCGCTTGTAATGTCACGTAAGGTGGCATTAGTTTTTAAGGCCTGACATCCTACAGTGTAGTACTTGGGAAAATAATGATTATTCAAGAAAAATGTACAGCCAGTAGCAAGTCTAATTTCTTATACTGCTGACCAAATTCCTGCTCTCTTTGATTTTGGTGATGATTTTCCCTTATCTTTTGTTTCTTATTTAAATATATGTTTAATGTGAAAGAGATATTTCTGCTTTTAACAGAAACATCAAAATAATGACATTAGAAATCATTTTTTAAAACTAACATCTTTTGCCTAGTTTTATACTTCATTTAGTTTTTAAGCATGTTTGTAATTTTGTGTGGCAATACTAACTTGATGACAGTGCCAAAATCATTTTAGTTCTCTCCTTGATAGAAAGGCATTGGATCACTATACGTAGACATTATTCTCACTTCAGTAAACAACAGAATTAGTAGGGCTTTTTCTNATCACTATACGTAGACATTATTCTCACTTCAGTAAACAACAGAATTAGTAGGGCTTTTTCTGAATTCTACCTTTTTAAAAAATATATCTTTGTACTTTTTTTTTCTGTTTATTTTATTTGCTATAGGTTGGCCATGAATTTCAGGACCCTTATAAATAGATTGAAATTCACCATAATGAGCAGATAGGAAAAGTCCAATTCTAACAAATAGCATTCAAAATAATGACACAATTCTCAAAATTCAGGTTCACAACTTCAGAAGGAAAACAAAATGTGTTCTTGCGGCTAAATGTTATTTAATATAGCGACAGCAGTAATATTAGAAGCAAAGCACATGTGTTACATAAGTAGATGAAATAATTACTGCAGTGCTTTCTTACATCCTCTTCAGTAATGTCAACCTTGAATAGCAACCTCCATGAATAACATTTTCAAAGAGCTAGAGGCCAGTTCTCACTGAATGTTTTGCTATTATTGTTAATTAACAGTTACTGAAAGTTTAGGGCACAATTAGGTTCTGTAATAAACATCAGCTAATCTGAAATCTATCTTGTCTAAAGTGATTATATAGGGGGAGCTGACTGGAAGCGGTGGGCAGCAGCAACAGACAGCAGAACCAGGTGGCTACAAGCAGCCCCTCACCCAGTGCCTCAGACCCAGGCAGGCGGGGGAGCTCCAGGCTTTGCTCCTGCACTGGGAATTGGCTCCACAAAGGGAAGCTCGCTGGAAGCATCCAGAAGCAGCACCAGACAGCAGAATTGGAGGGCTACACAAGGCCCCCTCACCACGCCACTTCAGACCCAGGCAGGGGGGGGAGCACCAGGCCTTGCCCCCATGCCCTGAACCTTCACCACGCAGGTGAGACCACCGGGGGGAGGCTAGTAGCTACACCAGCCAGTGGAACCACATGACTTCACATAGCCCCTCATCCTGCCTCAGACCTGGGGGGAGCACCAGCCTACAGTTTCAACCCACTGAGTTTGGCCCAGCAGAACAAACACACTAGGGGCTCATTCTACAACCACAGAGTCTCAAATGGGAACCAAGGTGGTTTAACATGAACATCACCACACCCACTGTCAAGCAAAGGCAATTTGCCCCACACAGTAGCAACCAGGACCACGCCAAAGCCAACCTCAGTGTAATAGAAGAAACAATCCCCCTACCAAATGACCAAGCATCAAAGAAAGAACACTAGAAGCACAAACAATCAAGAAGAAATGACACCATTGAAAGGATACAGTAATGCCCCAAAGTCAGACTCCAAGGAACAGGGAATCCCTGAAATGTCTGAAAAAGAATTTTGAGTAATGATCCCTAGAAAACTAGAAGAAATAAAGGAAGACTCAATTAGAAAACACAATGAAACAAGAAAAAACATCCAAAATATGAAGGAGGAAATCTACAAAGATATTAATACCATAAAAAGAATGTAGCAGAACTTCTAGAAATGAAAAACTCATTCAATGAAATAAAAAAACATGATTGAGAGCTTGAGTAGCAGGGTAGAGCAAGCAGAAGAGAGAATTTCAGAGCTTGAAGATGGGCTTTTTGAAATAAATCAGGCAGACGAAAAAAGGGAAAAAATTAAAAATAATGAGAAAAACCTATGAGAGATAGCAGACAACCCTAAGCACTCCAACATCTAAATTGTGGGTATTCCTTGCGGGCAGGAAAAAGGAAAAGGTTTTGAAAACTTACTCAA
>NW_007741525.1:0-1190 GCF_000696425.1 Galeopterus variegatus | reverse complement strand
TCATAGACTAAAAGTGAAAGGAAGAAAAAGATATACCATGCAAATGGAAACCAAAAAATGAAAAGTAGTTATTCTTATATTGGACAAAATAGACTTTAAACCAAAAAGCAAAGAAGACATAACAATCATAAACATGTATGCACCCAATACCAGAGCACCCAGATATATTAAGCAAACACTCTTAGACCTAAAGAAGGAAATAGGACTTAATACAATAGTACTGGTGATCTGAACACCCCTCTCTCATTATGGGACAGGGCTTCCAGGCAACAAGTCAACAGAGAGACACGGACTTGGCAGATATATATAGAACATTTCACCCAACAGCTAAAGAATACACTTTCTTCTCATCAGCTCATGGTACATTACCCAGGATAGACCACATATTAGGTCACAAATCTAGTCTCAGAAAATTTTTAAAAATTGAAATCATTCCAACAATGTTTTGAGACCACAATGGAATAAAACTAGAGAAAAACAATAAGCAAATCACTTGAAGCTATACAAATACATGGAAAATAAATAATAGTCTCCTGAATGACCTATGGGTTCAAGAAGAAATTAAACAGGAAATCAAAAAATTTCTAGAAACTAATGAAAATAAAGGTACATCAAACCAAAACTGGTAGGATACCATAAAATCAGTACTAAGAGGCAAATTTATTGCAGTAAATGCTTATATCAAAAAAATGGAAAGACTCCAAATAAATGACCTAATGTTATGCCTCAAAGAACTTGAAAAACAACAATCCAAACCTAAAGGCAGTAGATGGAAAGAAATAACTAAGATCAGAGCAGAACTAAATGAAATAGAGAACCAAAAAAAGAATAGAAAAGATCAACAAAACTAAAAGTTGTCTTTTTTGAGAAGATAAACAAAAAAGACACACCATTAGCTAGATTAACAAAAAAAAAAAAAAAAGAGAGAGAGAGAGAGAAGACCCAAATAACAAAATTCAGACATAAAAAGGGAGACACTACAACTGACACCACAGAAATACCAAAAATCATTAGATAGATACTATTATAAACAACTGTTTGACAACAAATATGAAAATCTGGAAGCTATGGATAAGTTTCTAGACACACATAAATTACCAAGACTAAACCAGAAAGAGACAGAAAACCTGAACAGACCAATAACAAGCAAAAGATTGAAGCGGTAATTATCAATTCCCCCCCCCCCCAAA
>NW_007741524.1:17021-25071 GCF_000696425.1 Galeopterus variegatus | reverse complement strand
GGGCGGGGAGCAGTCGGGCTTCACCCCGCAAGTGGGGCTGGGCTGGAGGTGACTCACAGAGCTCGCAGAGTTGGGCCGGTGTGGCGTGCTTTACTCCACCTCTGCGCAGTCCTTTGCTGGCTTTCCTGGCCTTTGTTGTCTGGGCTGATCGCTTTTTCCCACGGCCGGGCTTGGGCGCTCTCAGGAGTCCTCCTCTGTGTCGGCCCCAAAACCTCGAACCTGCTGCCGCTTGTTTATCGATGTAGGATCGTTGTTGAAAGAAATATTCGCCTTTTGTTGTTCTTGGAAATGCAATCAATACTCTGGTATCACAGTGCACAGCTCTCAGGATCGCGCTGTCTCCTGTCATGGCCGCTCCAGACTCGTCGCCATCTTTCCCAGGAAGGTTGGCCCCGGGAAGCAAACGAGGCACAGACCTGAGAGCCGCCGCGCGGTGAAATCCAAGGAGCTCTCTTGACCTGGCTATTAATTTAAAAGTTGCCGATCACCTCGCACAGCTCGTAAACATCCTCGAACAGCACATCGTCATCGGCCATGGTCCGGAGGGGGACAGTGGCCGCAGCGTCCTCAGTGTTGTTTTGATTTTCATTTCCGGAATGCTAAGTGATGTTGAGCATTCTTTCATGTGTCTGTTGCCCATTTGTATATCTTCCTTTGAGAAATGCCTATTTAGCTCTTTTGCCCTTTTATTAATGGGGTTACTTGTTTTTTTGTTGTAAAGTTGTATCAGTCCCTTGTATACTCTGTATATTAATCCTTTGTCAGATGTACATTGTGCAAATATTTTCTCCCACTCTGTTGGTTGTCTTTTAACTCTGTTAATTCTATCTTTTGATGTGCAGAAGCGTTTTAGTTTGATATAATTCCATTTATTTATTTTTCCTTTGGTTGCCCATGCTTTTGGGGTAGTATTCATGAAGTCTGTGTCCAGTCCTACTTCCTGAAGTGTTTCTCCTATGTTTTCTTTGAGTAGTTTTATTGTTTCAGGGTGTATATATAATTCTTTAATCCATTTTGAGTTGATTTTAGTATATGGTGAGAAGTATGGTTCTAGTATCATTCTCCTGCATATTGATATCCAGTTATTCCAGCACTATTTGCTGAAGAGGCAGTCTGTTCTCCAGTGTATAGGCTTGGTGCCTTTGGCAAAGATCAGATGGCTGAAGGTGTGTGGGTTGGTTTCTGGATTCTTTATTCTATTCCATTGATCAGTATGACTGTTTTTATGGCAGTACCATGCTGTTTTGGTTATCATAGCTTTGCAGTATAGTTTAAAGCCAGGTTGTGTTATGCCTCCAGCTTTATTTTTTTTTGCTCAGAATTTCTTTGGCTATGCAAGGTCTTTTTTTATTCCATATAAATGTCTGGATAGTTTTTTCCATTTCTGCGAAAAATGTCATTGGAATTTTGATGGGGATTGCATTGAATTTGTAGATAAATTTGGGTAGTATGTACATTTTCACAACGTTGATTCTTCCAATCCAAGAGCATGGGATATCTTTCCATCTTCTTGTGTCCTCTTCAGTTTCTCTCAGGAGTGGTTTGTAGTTCTCATTATAGAAATTTTTTCACATCCTTGGTTAACTCAATTCCTACGTATTTTATTTTTTAGTGGCTATTGTAAATAGGCAAGCTTTCTTGATTTTTCTTTCTGCATATTCACTTTTGCAGAATATTGCATTGACTTTGTATATCACTTTGGGTAGTATGGACATTTTCACTATGTTGATTCTTCCAATCCAAGAGCATGGGATATCTTTCCATCTTCTTGTATCCTCTCTAATTTCTCTCAGCAGTGGTTTGTAGTTCTCATTATAGAGATTTTTCACATCCTTGGTTAACTCAATTCTTAAGTATTTTATTTTTTTGGTGTCTATGGTAAATGGGCAGGCTTTCTTGATTTCTTTCTGCATGTTCACTATGGGAGAATAGAAAGGCTACTGATTTTTGTGTGTTGATTTTGTATCCTGCTACTGTGCTGAAGTCATTTATCAACTCCAAGAGTTTTTTTGTAGAGTCTCTAGGTTGTTTGATATATAGGATCATGTCATCTGCAAAGAGGGACAGTTTGACTTCATCTTTTCTAATCTGGATGCCCTTTATTCCCTTCTCTTCTCTGATTGCTGTGGCTAGTACTTCCAGCACTATGTTGAATAGGAGTGGTGAGAGTGGGCATCCTTGTCTAGTTCCTATTCCTAATTGAAAAGCTTTGAGCTTCTCCACATTCAAGGTGATATTGTCAGTGGGTTTATCATGCATGGCTTTAATTATGTTGAGATACTTTCCATCTATACCTAACTTAAAGAAAGTCTTTATCACGAATGAGTGTTGAATTTTATAAATGCTTTTTCAGCAACTTTAGAGATGATCATATGGTCCTTGTGTTTCATTTCATTGATATGGTGTATCACATTTATTGGTTTGCATATGTTGAACCAACCTTGCATCCCTGGGATGAATCCTACTTGATCATGGTGTATCATTTTGCATATGCGTTCCTGTATTCTGTTAGCTAGTATTTTATTGAGATTTTTGCATCTATATTCATCGAGGATATTGGCCTGTTGTTTTCTTTTTTAGTTTTGTCTTTACCTGGTTTTTTGTATCAGAGTGATGTTTGCTTAATAGAAGGAGTTTGGGAGAATTGCCTCTGTTTCAATCTTTTGGAATAGTTTGTAGAGAATTGGTGTCAATTCCTCTTTGAATGTTTGGTAGAATTCTGTGAATCCATCTGGTCCTGGGCTTTCCTTTGCTGGGAGCCTTATGATAACATCTTCAATCTCTAATATTGTTGTGGTCTGTTCAGGTTTTCTACATCTTCTTGGCTCAGTTTTGTTAGCTTGTATGTGTCCAGAAATTTATTCATTTCCTCCAAATTTTCAAATTTGTTGACCCATAGATGTTCATACTAGTCTCTAATGATTCCTTGTATTTCAGAGGTTTCAGTTGTATTATCAACTTTTTCATTTCTAATTTTTGTAATTTGGGTGTTCTCTCTTCTTTTTTGTAATCTGTGCTAATAGTTTGTCAATTTTATTTATTTTTTCAAAAAACCAACTTTTTGATTCATTCATCTATTGTATCATTTTCGGGGTTTCAATTTCACTAAGTTCTGCTCTGATCTTAATGATTTCTTTCCATCTGTTAACTTTGGGTTTGGATTGTTCTTGTTTTTCTAGTTCTTTAAGGTGAAGTTTTAGGCTGTTCACTTGCCATCTTTCCATTCTTCTAAAGTAAGCATTTAATGCAATATATTTCCCCCTTAGTACTGCTTTTGCAGTATCCCACAGGTTTTGGTATGATGTACTATTATTTTCATTAGTTTCAATACATTTTTTGATTTCCAGATTGATTTCTTCTTGGACCCATATGTCATTAAGTAGAATGATGTTTAATTTCCATGTGTTTGTATAGTTCCCAGAATTTCGTTTGTTATTGATTTCTAATTTTAATCCATTGTGGCCTGAAAAAATACATGCGATAATTTCAATTTTCTGGAATTTGTTGGGGCTTGATTTGTGACCTAACGTGTGATCTATCCTGGAGAATGATCCATGTACTGATGAGCAGAATGAATATTCTGAGATTGTTGGATGGAATGTTCTGTAGATATCTGCCAAGTCCAATTGGTCTAGAGTGCTGTTTAGATCTTGTGTTTCTCTGATGATTCTTTGCCTAGATGATCTGTCCAATACTGATATTGGGGTGTTCAGGTCCCCTGCCATTATGGTATTAGTGCCTATTTCCTTCTTTAGGTCTAATAGAGTTTGCTTTATAAATGTGGCTGCTCCGACATTGGACGCGTATATATTTATGACTGTTATGTGTTCTTGACTGATCAATCCTTTTATCCTTATGTAGTGGCCCTCATTATCTCTTTTTATGGTTTTTAGTTTAAAGTCTATTTTATTAGATATAAGAATAGCTACTCCAGCTCGTTTTTCATTTCTGTTTGCATGGCAAATCTTTTTCCATCCTTTCACTGTTATTCTATGTGAGTCTTTATAGGTGAGGTGGGTCTTTTGAATTCAGCATATAGTTGGGCCTCCTTTTTAATTCAGTCAGCCAGTGTGTGTCTTTTGATTGGGGAATTTAAGCCTTTTACATTAAGAGTTGTTATTTAAAGGTGTTGATTCACTGCTAGCCTTTCATTGATTGGTGTTTGGATGTCTTAAATGTCTTTCCTTCCTTCCTTCCTTCCTTCCTTCCTTCCTTCCTTCCTTCCTTCCTTCCTTTCCTGTTTGTTTTCTGTGTTTTTTGGTTCCATGGGCTGTAGATAAACTTCTTTTGTTGTTTTCTCTTCATTGTTGGCATTTTTATTTTACTAGTGGGTTTTGATTTTTCTTGAGTTTTTATGGCAGTGGTAGATATTTTTTAGCTACCCAACCCAGGACTCCCTTGAGAATTTCTTGTAAGGGTTGTCGTGTGGTAGTGAATTCCTGCAGTTTTTGTTTGTCTGAGAAATATACTATTTGCCCTGCATTTTGGAAGGATAGCCTTGCGGGGTAGAGTATTCTTGCCTGGCAATCTCTGTCTTTTAGTATTTTGAATATATCATCCTGTTCCTTTCTGGCTTTTTGGGTTTGTGATGAAAAGTTTGATGTTAGTCTGATTGGGGCTCCCTTATAGGTGATTTGATCCTTCTCTCTTGCAGCTTTTAAGATTCTCTCTTTGTCTTTGAATTTTGCCAATTTGACTATAACATGTCTTGGAGAAGACCTTTTTGGGTTGAATACGTTTTGGGATGTTGAGCTTCCTGAATCTGAAGATGTGTGTCTTTTCCTATATCTTGGAAGTTTTCTGCCACTATTTTGTTGAATATGTTTTCAATGCAATCTTCTTTTTCTTCCCTTTCTTGAATACCCATGACTCAGATAATTGAGCACTTAAGGTTGTCTGATATCTCTCTTAGATTTTCATCAATGTTTTTAATTCTTTTTTCTTGTCTGCCTGTGTTATTTCAAACAACCCATCTTCAAGTTCAGAATTTCTCTCTTGTGCTTCTGCAAGCCTGCTGGTTAAATTCTCTGCTGTGTTTTATATTTAGTTGAATGAATTCTTCAGCTCGGCAAGATCTGTTACATTCTTTTTCTGGGCATTGATTTCCTTGTACATTTCTTCTTTCAGGTCCTGTATACTTTTCCTCATTTCATAATGTTGTCTAGCTGAGTTTTCTTGTATCTCATTTAGTTTCCTTAGAAGTATCACTCGAAATTCCTTGTCAGACATTTCAAGAGCTTCTTGTTCTATAGGATCTAGAGGTTGAGAGTTATTACCCTTTGGTTGTGTACTTTCTTGATTTTTCATATTTCTGGTATCTTTCCTTTGATGTTTAGTCATTGTGGCAGGGGATTTCACAGTCCACTCTTTTGACACTATTGTCTGGCTAGGATGCTGCCAATTTGGTATGGCTTCCTCAGTGTCTGCTCGATTGCCCACTAGTACCTCAGGTGTGTGGTTGCCTTGGGTCTTGGGCCTCTCCAGAGAGGCACCTCTCTGCTCAGCATACAGTTGGCCTGGCTGGTGATCAAGTTGTGTGGTGGTGGAAAGGGCTACCTGCTGGGTCATGTGCTGGCACCTCAGGGCACGTGGTCTTTGCAGATCTTTGGCTTCATTCACTGTGCACCTCTCTGATCAGCACACACTCAGTTGGTCTGGGGATAGAGTCGGGTGGTGGTGGTGATGCCTACCTGGTTGGTTGTGCACTGGCACCTTGGGGCTTGTGGTCTCTGTGGATCTTTGGCTTCTCTGGCTGGGTGCCTCTCTGGGGAGTAGATGTTCTTTATCAGATAAAATAGACCTTAAAGCAAAAACCATAGAAAGAGACAAAGATGTCCGTTATATAATGATAAAGGGATCTATCCAGCAAGATATCAAAATAATAAATGTATATGTACTTAACACTATTGCACTGAGATATATAAAGCAAACACTATTAGGTCCAAAGAAAGAGACAGACCCCAATACCGTAATAGTCGTGGACTTGAACACCCCTATGTTGGCACTTGACAGATCATCTAGGTAACAAATGAATAGAAAAACAGAGGGTTCAAACTACACTTTAGATCAACTGGACCTGGCAGATATTTACACAACAATTCAACCAATAACCACAGAACATACATTCTTCTCCTCAGCACATGGAACATTCTCCAGTATAAACCACGTTAGGTCACAAATCAAGTCTAAGAAAATTGTAAAAAATTGAAATCATTTCAAGTATGTTTTCAGACCACAATGGATTAAAGCTAGAAGTCAATAAGAAGTGAAACCCTGGAAAATGTAAAAATACAGGAAAATTAAACAACATGCTCCCAAACGACCTACTGGTCCAAGAAGAAAGTAAAGAGGAAATCAAAAAATTTCTTGAAACCAATGAAAATAAACACACATCATCCCAAAACATGTGGGATACTGCAAAATAGTACTAAGAAGTAAGTTTATTGCAAGAAATGCTTATATCAAAAGAATAAAGATATTTCAAATAAACAACCTAACACTACAACTCAAAGGACTAGAAAACAAGAATGATCCAATAACCAAATTAGTAAACAGAAAGAAATAATTAAGATTTCAGAACTAAATGAAATAGATACCCCCCAAATGATACAAAAGATCAATGAAACAAAAAATTTTTTTAAAAAGATAAACAAAATTGATAAGTTAGGCTAAATGAAAAAAGAAGAGAGAAGACCCAAATAAGAAAAATGAGAAATGAAGAAAGAGACCTTACAACCAATACCACAGAAATACAAAAAATCATAGACTATTATAAACAACTATATGCCAACAAATTTAAAAACATGGAGGAAATGGATACATTTTTGGACACATGCAAACTACCATGACTGATCCAAGAAGAAACAGAAAACCCAAACAAACCAATAACAAGCAGTGAGATTGATGAAGTAATCAGCACTCTCTCAAACAATCAAAGCCCAGGACTGGATGGCTTTACTGTTGAATTCTAACATACATTTAAAGAGGAAATAATACCAATTCTCTTCAAACTATTCCAAAAAATTGAAACAGAGGCCACTGTCCCAAACTCATCCTATGAGGTCAGCATCACCCTGATACCAAAACTGGACAACATAGTACAACAAAAAAAGAAAACTACAGGCCAATATCTCTGATAAACATAGATGCAAAAATCTTGAACAAATTATTTGCAATCAGACTACAGCAACACATCAAAAAAATTATGCACCATGATCAAGTAGGATTCATCTCAGGGATGCAACGATGGTTCAAGATATGCAAGTTAGTAAATGTGATACACCACACTGACAAAATAAAGGACAAAATCCATATAATTATCTCAACAGATGCAGAAAAAGCATTTGACAAAATTCAATATCCCTTCATGATAAAGATCTAAGCAAATTAGATATAGAAGGAAAGTATCTCAACACAATAAAAGCAATATACGACAACCCTCCACCAATATTATCCTGAATAAACAGCAACAAGACAAGGATGCCCACCCTCATCACTCCCTTTTACCATAGTATTGTAAGTAGTAGCCAGAGCAATTGAGCAAGAGAAAGAAATAAAAGGCATTCAGATTGGAAAAGATGGAGTCAAACTGTCTCTGTTTGCAGATGACATGATACTATATATAGAAAAACCTAAAGACTAAACCAAAAAACTCTTGATCTGATAAATGATTTCAGCAAAGTTGCAGGATAAAAATCAGCATTCAAATATCAGTAGTGTTGAAAAAAGATGGCGACGGGTCTGGAGCGGCCGTGCCAGGAGAAAGCGCGATCCTGTGAGCCATGCGCTGTGATACCAGAGTATTGATTGCATTTCCAAGAGCAACAAAAGGCGAATAATTCTTTCAACAACGATCCTACATCGACAAACAAGCGGCAGCAGGTTCGAGGCTTTGGGGCTGACACAGAGGATGATTCCTGAGAGCGCCCAAGTCCGGCTGCGGGAAAGAATGATCAGCCCAGTCATCAAAGACCAGGAAAGCCAGCAAAGGACTTCACAGAGGCGGAGTGAAGCGCGCCAGACCGGCCCAACTCTGCGACCTCTGTGAGTC
>NW_007741524.1:15790-16021 GCF_000696425.1 Galeopterus variegatus | reverse complement strand
GATGAGTGGATACGGAAAATGTGGTATATCTACACAATGGAGTACTACTCAGTTATAAAAACTAATGAAATACTGCCATTGGCAACAACATGGATGGTCCTTGAGAGAATAATATTGAGTGAAACGAGTCATGTAGAGAAAAAGAAATTCCACATGTTCTCACTCATTGGTGGGAGCTAAAAAAAAAACAAACAAATTAATTCACCCACATACACACACACACACAAAAAC
>NW_007741524.1:0-15403 GCF_000696425.1 Galeopterus variegatus | reverse complement strand
GGGGGGGGGGGGGGGGGAGGAGGGAGGGAGGTGTCGGTGATGGGCCATAATAATCATATACAGTGTATATTGACAAAATAAAAATTTACCAACAACAACAAAAAAAAACAAATATCAGTAGTGTTTTTATACTCAACAACAAAAAAGCAGAAAAAGAAATGTCTATTTACAGTAGTCAGCAAAAAAAGAACAGATAGGAGGTTGCTGGGAGGGAGGGTGGAAAGGGAGGATGGAGGGAGGTTTTGGTAATGGGCCACAATAATCAACCACATTGTATATTGACAAAATAAAATCAAAAAAAGAAAATACCTAGGAATCAATTTAATCAGCGAGGTGAAAGATCTCTAGAATGAGAGCTACAAATCACTGGTGAAAGAAATTAAAGAGGACAGAAAAAGATGGAAAGACACTCCATGCTCTTGGATTAGAATGATTAATATTGTGAAAATGTCCATACTACTCAAATCAATCTACAGATTCAATGCAATACCCATCAAAATACCAATGATATTCTTCACAGAAATAGAAAAAACAATCCTAACATTCATATGGAACAACAAAAGACCCTGAATAGCCAAAGCAATCCTGAACAAAAAAAGAAAAAATAAAGCCAGTGGCATTACACTACCTGACTTCAAATTATACTTCAAAGCTATAGTAAATAAAACACCATGGTACTGTCATAAAAACAGAGACTCAGACTAATGGAACAGAACAGAGAACCCAGAAATCAACCCATATATTCATAGCCAACTGATACTTGACAAGGGCAACAGGAGCATATATTGGGGTAAGACTGCCTCTTCAGTAAGTGGTGCTGGGAAAATTGGAAATCTGTATGTAGAAGAATGAAACTAGAGCTGCACATCTTACCATATACTACAATCAACTCAAAATTGATTAAAGACCGTATATAAGACCTGAAATACACAACTACTAAAAGAGAACATAGGGGAAACACTTCACAAAGTAGGACTGGGCAATGACTTTATGAACAAGACACCAAAAGCACAGGCAACAAAAGAAAAAGTAAACAAATGGGATTATATCAAACTAAAAAGCTTCTGCGCAGCAAAAGAAACAATTAACAGAGTGAAAAGACAGCCTACAGAATGGGAGAAAATATTTGCACACTCTGCATGTGACAAGGTATTAATATCTAAAATATACAAGGAACTCAAACAACTTAACAGTAAAAAAAACAAGTAACCCAATTTTAAAATGGGTAGAGGAGCTGGATAGGAATTTCTCATAGGAAGATATACAAATGGCCAACAGACTCATGATAAAATGCTCAACATCACTCAGCATCAGAGGAATGCAAATCAAAACCACATTGAGATATTATCTCACACCAGTTAGATTGACCGTTATCAAAATTACAGAGCATAATAAATGCTGGCAAGGAAGAACCTTCCTACATTGTTGGTGGGACTGTAAATTAGTGCAGCTGTTATGGAAAACAGTATGGAATTTCCTTAAACAACTACGGATAAAACTGTCATATGATCCAGCAATCCCACTGCTGGATGTATACCCAAAAGGGTGGTAATCATCATGTCAAAGGGATACCTGCACTCCCCCACTTATTGAAGCTGTATTTAAAATAGCTAAGAGTTGGAGCCAACCTAAATGTCCATTGACAGATGACTGGATAAGGAAAATGTGGCAAATATAAACAATGGAATTCTACTTTGCCATAAAAGGGAATGAAATTCTGCCATTTGCAGCAACATAGATGAAGTTAGAGAAAATTACAAGTAAAGTAAGCAAGGTATAGAAAGAGAAATACCACATGTCCTCACTCATAAGTGAGAGCTGAAAAAAAAGAAAGATACAACAATGACAATAATCCTTGAACTTTCAAAAGGAGAGAACAGAAGTGAAGCCACCAGAGGTGGGAATGGGGGAGGGGAGGGTTAGGGAGAAATTGGTAAAGGACCACAAAAAATGTTTACATTTCATAATGATAAAATAAAAAAATCATTTGTTTGAGATTTATCCATGTCAATATATTTCACTTATTTTATTGCTTTATAGATTTATATGAATATATCATAATTCATTTATCCATTTTCCTTTAGATGTGCATTTGAGCTGTTCCCAACTTTCTACTATTGCACATATTGCTGCAATGAATGTCCCCCAATAATGAGTCTCTGTCCCTCTTTCAACATAGATAAGGATGTATGTAATTCCAAGAGCAACTGAATCCATCTAGGAGGAAGTAATTGCTGGTTCATAGGGAAAGCAGTCTGAGAGGTTAGTGTGGTATAGGGAAACAGTTCAATGTACCTGGAGCAAAAAGTTTTTTGTTATTTCCGGGTGTGAATTATGCAGATAAGAAGACCATATCATGAGTTTGGAGAGGTAGGTGCGGTGAAGGGCCTAGTACGTTGGAAGACTTGAGGGATTTTAAGTGGGGAATTATTTGATCAATGTCATTTTAAAGACATTGTTTCTGTTGGGTTATGTATGTGGAGAATAAACTGGAGTTGGAATTAGGAGTGTTTTAATTAATACCCGTTGCATTGTAAGCAATAGAAAATCAAACTCAAATTGGATTAAATAACAAGGGAATTTATTGACACACATAAGTGGAATGTCTAAGAGGTGGAAAGGTAGTTTTGCCCAAGCAGCTCAATGATGTCACCAGAAGAACAATTTTTTTCCAACTCTGCATTCCATGGTATCACTAACACTTCCTGGTTGCAAGATGGCTGCCAACAGCTTCTGGGACTATATACTTTATTGTCTATGTCTGGAGTGGGAGAGTAGAGACAGAGATACAGAGCATCTCTCATTCAATCATCAAAGTTTTGATTGTACATGCCCACTACTGAACTAATCACTGGGCCAAGGGTGATGGAGCCATTTTATTGGTTTATTGCATTGAGGACCTCCACTGAGACTAGGGAATGGTGTTACTCCAATCCAGACATCAAAGCTGCTACATCATTGGGGCAGAGGTGGGTTCCGAGAAGACAGCCTCCCCAAAGACTGTCAGGAAGGTGGAATGAAGTGTAGGCTTGTTAGAAACCAAAAAGATATACTGTACAGCAGAGAAGTGAGCAAGCATGAAGTGAGAAACATATATAAAGAGATGATGGAACAGTGAAGAGATGAGGGGCTTTGGTCATGGCAGTAAGAGACAAGATGAGGTAGACTTGAGAAATATGTAGGAATTAGGACTTGGTGATTTATGGTCATGGGGAGATAAGGATAATGTATAGTTAGGCTAGGTTAAACAGCCATAACAAAGAGACCTCAAGATTTAATAGCTCAAACAAGTCAAGTTTATCTCTCTCTAAGGCTTGCTGTGTGTTCTAAGTTGTTGATGTTGGTGGTGGCTGGATCTGATTCATCTTTCAGGTACTTCAGCTGATCATACTTAGAAAACCTTCAACATATAGCTTCCAAGATTGCTTTTTTAAATTGCCATTCTCATTCTTAGGAAGCGAGAAAGTGCATGGATGTGTGAGTACAAGAGATTTTACGAGTCAGACCTGATTGTGGCCCACATCACTTCTGTTCTTATATCACTGGAGAGAATTTTGTCATAAGACTACTCCTAAATTGCAAAAGAGACTGGGATATGTGGTGTAGGTGGTCAGAGATTTTGGTGGACAGCTGGCAGTCTCTGTTACAGGTGGAATATGTGACTCCGATGTTTATGGCATGAGCAATTGATGTTTGATGGTACTAGCAAATGTGTTAGAGATCACAGGAGAATAATTTGAACTGGGTAGATGGGGAGGTGAAGAGTTTAAATTGGGATATCTTGAGTTTGATGTATGTGAGAGCCTTACAGGTGGCAATATGTAATTGGCAGACGGCTATACAAGCCTGGTGTTCATGAAGGAAGGTCAGGAATAGACATAGAGATTCGAGAATCATCCATTATTAAGTGGTTGATTATTGGGATAATTTTTTGCTTAAAAGCATTACCTGGCACTCACCTTGAAGCCCACTCCTTCAATCATGTGACATTTTTAGGCAGTTTATTCCCAGCCAGTTTGACAGTTCAGTATTTGGAAAAGCTAAATTTATTCTTCAAATCTGGAGATGTCTTCCTCTCACAGATTGTTTATAAGAATGTCAAAATAATATTAGTGCCTACATGATGGCTAGGGGATCCCATTGTTAGCATGATTCCAACTAGATAAGTGCTTTGTAATCACTGCCTTTGATTGCCTGTCTTTAATTCAGCTCTCTATGCTTGACAAAACAATTAAGATTTTAAACAAATTATCTGCGGATTGCCCCTTATTCAAATGCTCATTTGTCCTAGTTCTGTATAATTTTTCCTTAGAGAAACTATGTCCCCATTCTTCAAAGTTGTGAGTGATAATATTTTCCATGATCCTAGATTTGTAATTGAATTTTAAAATTTTCCACATAGGGGATGGGAGTTATAGATGTCAGGGTTATCTCTATTGCACCCATTATGGAAGAGATTGTGTTCCTAGAAAACTCCCTCAGAAAGAGGAATGATCGTTGCATTTGGCTTTGGCAAATATCTGCTTTGGAATGAAAGAACGGCAATGTGTTTTCCAGACATTTTCATCTATTCTATTTCATTGATTCTTAGTGTTAAAAGGAGTCTTAGAGATCATTTCCCTACTCACTGTGATAGCTCCTATTATACCCAGTCAGATAATCCTGTAGGTTCTGCTTGGACACTTTTGGTATTGGGCATCCCAATACTTTTCTAGAAAGATTGTTTTCTCGATGGAACAACCTTAAGGTTATTATTTTTAATATTATTTTTCTTGGTTGAGTACAAATCTGCCTGCTTCAAATTCTACTCATCATGTCTAGAACAGCAGATGTCAGCCCTTTTGTAGTATGTTCTTTTAGCCTTGGGGGGGGGGTTACTGTCTGACAAATATATGGAAACATAGATAATATAAGTAACTGGCTATACATTTAACTACACCTTTGGATTGTTTAAGAAAACACTGAAATGCAAATGAGGGAGAGTAACTCAGTAACATTTACCCTTTTCTGGTTTATATAAAAGTAAATCACTTGCAAACAATCACACTTTAACCATTATAAATAACATTATTTGCCACCTATCTCCAGAGTAAAACACCAGAGTTCATCAAATATTTGAAGACAGCTCTAATATTCCACCCTTAGTCTTCTCACTGTTGGCTGTTCATGCCCTTTTATCTTATCCATTTCTCATAAACAATGATTTCTAGACTGTTGCTGTCCTGGTCACCCCCTCTGTACAAATGGTTATTTGTCAATGTCCTTCTTAAATTGGGACATGTCTAGAATTGAACATGATATACCAGATATGGTCTTTATAATGCATCGCTCATTGCTTGGTGGGAACAGTATATACATTCTAAAGCATTAGAAGATTAGGGAATAAGGTGGTGGAAACAAGAATATTTCTCCCAGCTTTTAGTATTAGGTGCAAAAAATTCAAGAGGGTTGTGTGTGTGTCTGTGTGTCTGTGTCTGTCTGTCTGTCTGTGTACTCTGATCCAAAAAGTGTGTGCTGTTAGCAAGGACTTGTTATGAATCTTTGCAATCTAGTTATTTACTAATTAGTGCAAAAGGCTTTGAATGATCAAATTCATAATAGGGAATAACAGAATTCATAATTATTGTTCCACTTACATTCTGTTTTGATTTTATTAATTTATTTTTATTTTTTATTGATTATGCATATTCATGCGGCACAAAGCTGACTCTCACCACCTGTGCCCAAGATGTGATGGCCAAATCAGTACTAATACTATCAGCATGTCCATTATCACAAATTGTGATTATTCCCCATGTCCCACAACCATTAATCCCCAACCTTTCTCCCCCTCCCCCACTGCAAATCTAGGTATGTTCTCTCCCTCTGCAAGTACAACACAACACTGTGGTCTTTCTTTCCTTCCCTCTTTCTCTTTTAGCTCCCAATTATGAGTGAGGATGTGAGGTATTTTTCCTTCTGTGCCAGGCTTATTTCACTCAATATAATTTTCTCCAAGCTCATCCATGTTGTGGCAAATGGTAGAATTTCATTCTTTTTAATGGCAGGGTAGTATTCCATGGTGTATATGTACCACATATTCCTTATCCAGTCATCCATCAATGGACATTTAGGTTGGGTCCATATCTTGGCTACTGTAAATAGAGCTGAGATAGAACATGGGAGTGCAGGTACCCCTTTGATATTATGATTTCCATTCCTTTGGTTATATACCCAGAAGTGGGATTGCTGGATCATATGGTAGTTCTATCTGTAGTTGTCTGAGAAACCTCCATACTGTTTTCCACAATGTCTATACTACTTTACAGTCCCATCAACAGTGTAGAAGAGATCCCCTTTCTCCACATCCTTGCTAGCATTTGTTATTCTCAGTCTTTAATAATGGCCAGTCTAACTGGAGTGAGATAATATCTGTGTAGTTTCAATTTGCATTCCCATGATGCTGAGTGATGTTGAGCATTTTTGCATGTGTCTGCTGACCATTTGTATATCTTCCTTTGAGAAATGCTTATTCAGCTCCTTTGCCCACTTCTAATCAGGTTACTTGTTTTTTTTTACTGTTTAATTATTCGAGTTCCTTGTATATACTGGATATTAATCCCTTGTCAAATGCATAGTTTGCAAATATTTTCTCACATTCTATAGGTTGTCTTTTCACTGTTAATTGTTTCTTTTGCTGTGCAGAAGCTTTTTAGCTTGATATAATCCCATTTGTTTATCTTTTCTTTTGTTGCCTGTGCTTTTGGGGTCTTATTCACAAAGTCTTTGCCAAGTCCATCTTCTGGAAGTATTTCCTCTATGTTTCTTTTAGGATTTTTATGGTTTCAGGACTTATGTCTTTAATCCAATTTGAGTTGATATTTGTATGTGGCAAGAGGTATGGGTCTAGTTTCATTCTTCTACATATGGATGTCCAGTTTTCCCAGCACCATTTATAGAAAAGGCAGTCTTTTCCCCAGTATATGTTCTTGGTGTCTTTGTCAAAATCAGTTGGCTGTAAGTACGTGGGTTTATTTCTGGGTTTTCTATTTTGTTCCATTGGTCTAAGTGTCTATTTTTATGCCAGTACCATGCTGTTTTGGTTACTGTAGCTTTGTAGTACAACTTGAAGTCAGATAGTGTAACGCCTCTGGTTTTATTTATTTATTTATTTTTGCTCAGGATTGCTTTGGCTATTTGGGGTCTTTTGTTATTCCATATAAATGTTAGCATAGGCTTTTCTATTTCTGTGAAGAATGTCATTGGTATTTTGATGGGGATTTCATTGAATCTGTAGGTCACTCAGGGTAGTATGGACATTTCACATTGTTAATTCTTCCAATCCATGAACATAGAATGTCTTTCTATTTTTAAATGTCCTCTTTAATTTCTTTCAACAGTGATTTGTAGTTCTCATTGTAGAGACCTTGCACTTACTTAGTTAAATTGATTCCTAGGTATTTTCTTTTTTTGGTGACTATTGTAAATGGGCTTGCTTTATTGATTTCTTTTTCACTAGTTTATTGTTAGAGTATAAAAACACTACTGATTTTTGCATGTTGATTTTGTATCCTGCAACTTTACTGAAATTGTTTATCAGTTCTAAGAATTTTTTAGTAGAGTCTTCAGGTTTTTCTACGTATAGGATGATGTCATCTGCAAAGAAGCATAGTTTGACTTTGTCTTTCCTGATCTGGATGCCCTTTATTTCTTTCTCTTGGCTGATTGCTCTGGCCAGTACTTCCAATACTATGTAAAATAGTAGAGGTGAGAGTGGACATCCTTGTCTTGTTCTTGTTCTTAAGGGATATACTTTCAGGTTTTCCCATTCAGGATGATATTTGTGGTGGGTTTGGTGTGTATGGCTTTTAGAGTGTTGAGATACTTTCTTTCTATGCCTAATATGCTGAGAGTCTCTATTATGAACTGATATTGAGTTTTGCCAAAAGCTTTTTCTGCATCTATTGAGATAATTACATGGTTATTGTTCTTGATTTTGTTGTTGTGGTGTATCACATTTATTGACTTGCATATTTTGAAGCATCCTTGCATCACTGGGATGAATCCCAATTTATCATGGTATATAACTTTTTTGATGAGTTGTTGTATTCTGTTTTCTAATATTTTGTCTAGGATTTTTGCATCTATGTTCATCAAGGACATTGGCCTGTAGCTTTTATTTTTTATTGTATCTTTGTCTGTTTTTGGTATCAGAGTGATTTTGGCCTTATAGAATGAATTTGAGAGATTGGTCTCTGTTTCAATTTTTTGGAATAGTTTGAAGAGAATTGGTATTAATTCCTCTTTAAAGTTTGGTAGAATTCTGTAGTAAAGCCATCCGGACCTGGGCTTTTCTTTGCTGGGAGACTGCTGATTACTGCTTCAATCTTATTGCTTGTTATTTGGTCTCTTCAGGTTTTCTATTTATTCTTGGCTCAGTCTTGGTATTTTGTATGTGTCCAGAAATTTGTCCATTTCCTCCAGGTTTACAAATTTGTTGGCATATAGTTGTTTATAATAGTCTCCAATGATTCTTTGTATTTCTGTGGTATCAGTTGTAATGCCTCCTCCTTCATTTCTGATTTTTGTTATTTGAGTCTTTTTTTCTCAGTAGCCTAGCTAATGGCTTGTGTATTTGTTTATCTTCTAAAAAAACACACCTTTTTTTTTTCAATGATCTTTCATATCATTTTTTGGATCTCTATTTCACTTAGTTCTGCTCTGATCTTAATTATCTCTTTCTGTCTACTCATGCTGGGATTGGATTGTTCTTGATTTTCTCTTTTTTTTTTTTTTTGACCGGTAAGGTAAGGGGATCACAACCCCCAGCACGGTGTGGTCCACACCACGCTCAGCCAGTGAGCACACTGGCCATCCCTATATAGGATCCGAACCCGTGGCCTCGGTGCTACCAGTGCTGCACTCTCCCGAGTGTACCATGGGGTCAGCCCTGTTCTTGATTTTCTAGTTCTTTGAGCTGTCTTGTTAGGTTGTTTATTTGAAGTCTTTCTATTCCTTTGATGTAAACAATTATCACAATAAACTTCCCTCTTAGTACTGCTTTTGCAGTATTCCATAGGTTTTGGTATGATGCATCTTTATTTTCATTAGTTTCAAGAAATTTTTTGATTTCCTGTTTAATTTAATCTTGGTCATTCAAGAGTTTAATTTCCATGTATTTCTATAGTTTCCAGAGTTATGCTTGTTGTCATTTCTAGTTTTAATCTATTGTGGTCTGGTAAGATATTTGAAATGGTTTCATTTTTTAATAATTTCTTAACGCTTGATTTGTGACACTATGTGTGGTCTATCTTGGAGAATGTTCCATGTGCTGATGAAAAGAATGTATATTCTATAGTCATTGGGTGGAATATTCTGGAGATGTCTTTTCAGGTCCAGTTTGTCTAAAGTGTAGGTTAAATCCTGTGTTTCTCTGTTGATTTGTTGCCTAGATGATCTGTCCAATGTTGAGAGATTCATGTTGAATTCCCCAGCTATCATTGTATTCGGGTCTATCTCCCTCTTTAGATCTAATAGTGTTTGCTTTATATATTTGGGTGCTCCAATGTTGGGTACATATATATTTATTATTGTCATATCCCCTTGCTGGATAGATCCCTTTATCATTATATAATGACCTTCTTTGTTTCTTTTTATACTTTTTGGTTTAAAGTTTATTTTATCCAATATAACACCAGGTTCTCCTGGTGATTGTTGGTTTCAATTTTTGTGGCATATCTTTTTCCATCCCTTCACTATTATTAGTCTATGTGAGTATATGCAGGTGAGATGAGTTTCTTGTATGCAGCATATACTTGGGCCTATTTTTTTTTTTCCTTTTTGTCTTTTTTCGTGTCCGGCAACGGATTGCAACCCTCAGTGTCGCGCCCGTACCGGACTGGGACCGGCAACGGGATCGCGACCCTCGGTGTTGCGCCCGCACCTCGCTCAGCCAGTGAGCGGGAACCGGTCTGTATATGGGATCCGAACCCTCGGTGGGAGCACCACTGTGCTTCCCAAGTGGCGCACTGTAGCAGTGCGCCACCGGGCCGGCCCAACTTGGGCCTATTTTTAATCCATTCAGCCAATCTATGTCTTTTGAGTGGGGGAATTCAATCCATTTACATTTAGGGTTGTTATTTAAAGGTATTACCTTACTCCTGGCATTTTATTGATTTTTGCTGGTTGTTTTAAGTATCTTTTGTTTCCTTCTTTCCCTTCCATTGTTTGTCTTCAGTGTTAGTTGGTTTTTTGAAATGGCAACATATAGTTATTTTTCTTTCTCATTTGCATATGTGCTCTACCAGTGGGTTTTGTTCTTTATCTTTTTTTGGATTCCAGATGCAGGACTCCCTTGAAGATTTCTTGTAAGGCTGGTTGTGTGGTGGTTAACTCCTTCAGTTTTTGTTTGCCTGGGAAATACACGATTTCTCCTTTATTTCTGAAGGCTAGCTTTGTTGGGTATAGTCTTCTTGGCTGGCAGTTTTTTTCTCTGAGTACTTTGAATTTATCATCCCATTCTTTTCGGCCTATAAGTTTCTCCTGAGAAATTTGCTGGTAATATGATGGGGACTTCCTTAGAGGTGACTTGACACTTTTCTTTTGTTTTTAATATTCTCTCTTTGTCTTTAGATCATACAGATCTTTCACCTTTTACTGTAGTATATTTTGTAGTGTAATGCCTCTGGCTGTATTTATTTATTTATTCATTTATGCATGCTCAGGATTGTACTGGCTTTTTGTTGTCCCATATTAATGTTAGTAATGTTTTTTTTCTTCTATTTCTGTGAAGAATGTCATTGGTATTTTGGTGGTGATTGGATTGAATCTGTAGGTTGCTTTGGGTAATACGGACATTTTCACAACATTAATTATTGCAATCTATGAACATGGAATCAGACTGGCTTCTTTTACTTAGTAATATGCACTACAAATCTTTCTGTGACTTGATAGCTCATTTCTTTTTATTACTGAAGAATATTCCATTGTATGTATGTACCACATTTATTTATCCATTTACTGATTAGAGGACACCTTAGTTCCTTCCAAGTTTTGACAATTATGAATAAAGCTGCTATAAACACACATGTGCAGATTTTTGTGTGGACATAAGTTTTTGACTCATTTGGGTAGAATACCAAGGAGTGCAATTGTTGGATCATATGATAAGAGTATGTTTAGCTTTGTAAGAAACTGCCAAACTGTTCTCTGAAGTGACTGTTCCATTTTGTATTCTCACCAGCAATGAATGAGTGTTCCTGTTGCTCTGCATCCTTGCCAGCATATGGTGTTGTCAGTTTTTTGGATTTTAGCAATTCTAATAGGTATACTCGTATCTCATTATTTTAATTTGCAATTTCCTATTGACATACAATATTGAGCATCTTTTCACATGCTTATTTGCCATCTGTATATCTTCTTTGGTGAGGTGTCTGTTAGATCTTTTGTTCACTTTTTTTAAAACTGGGTTTTCTTTTGAGTTTTAAGAATTCTCTGTATATATATATATATCTTTATCAGATTTATCTATCTATCAATCTATCATCTATCCTTATCAAATATGTATTATGCAAATACTTACTTACAGCCTGTGGCTTATCTTTTCATTCTCCTAACAGTGTGTTTCTCAGAAATTTTTAATTTTGATAAAGTCCAACTTACCAAATTTTTCTTTTGTGGATTATGCTTTTGGTATTATATCTAAAAACTCATTGCCAAACCCAAGGTCACCTAGATTTTCTCTTCTATTATCTTCTAAAAGCTTAACAGTTTTGCATTTTACATTTAGGGCTATGATCTATTTTGAGTTAATTTTTGTGAAAGGTGTAATATCATGTGTAGCTTCATTTTATTGCACGTGGATGTCCAATTATTCCAGAACCATTTGTTGGAAAGACTATTCTTTCTCCATTGAATTACCTTTTCTCCTTTGTCAAAGATCAGTTGACCATACTTGTATGAGTCTGTTTCTGGGCTCTCTCTTCTGATCTATTAATCTCTTTTTCTAAAATTTTTCTTTTGACAATATCACAAAATACTACTGTAGCTTTATAGTAAGTCTTGAAGTCAGATAGTGTCAGTTCTCCAACTTTTTCTTTTCCATCAGTATTGTACTGGCTCTTTTGGCTCTTTTGCCTGTCCATATAAACTTTTAAATCAGTTTGTCAATATCCACAGAGTAACTTGCTGGGATTTTGATTAGATTTGTGTTGAATGAACAGATCTAATTGGGAAGAAGAGATAGCTTAACAATATTGAGTTTCTGTCAATGAACATGGAGTATCTCTCCATTTATTTAGACCTTCTTTGATTTCTTTCATCAGAGTTTTGTAATTTTTCTCATATGGATCTTGTATGTTTGTTGTTAGATTTATGCCTAAGTATTTCTTTTTGGTGCTAATGTAAATGGTGTTTTGTTTTTAATTTCAAATTACAGTTGTTAACTGTGGGTGTATAGGCCAGAAATCGGCTTTTGTATATTAACCTTATATCGTGCACCTTGCTGTAATTACTTATTCGTTCCAGGAGGTTTTTTCTCAATTCTTTGGGGTTTTCTACGTAGACAATTATGTTGTCTGAGAACAAAGGCAGTTTTATTTCTTTCATCCCAATATGTGTGCCTTTTCTTTTCTTTTCATATTGCATTAGCTAGGACTTCCAGTATGATGTTGAATAGGAGTGGTGAGAAGGTATGCCCCTGCTTTTTGATACCAGAGATGGATCCTATAATTTCTTTCGCCAGCTGGCACAATGTTAAGCCTTGCCAGTAGAGGGCACTGTAGGGATATTGCAAGGTGTAACAGAGGAAGGGGCTTCTCTTCCTGTTTTGGAGTGCTATACTTCTTGCTCTCATGACATTGCTGCTAATGGTATGTGAGATACCCAATGGTACTTACCATCCAGGGAGTTTGCTTATCATCCTGAACCATTGGCTGTGATCCAGCTCTACCTATGGCACTGCAGTGATCTTTTCTGCCATCCAGTGGGCTACAGTCAGACCTTCTCCAATGGGAGCAAAATATCAGTCTTGGATAATCTTTTTCAGCCATAGAGAGAATAGCTGCTCCATACATTTGCTATTCCTGTATTCTTTGGAGTTCTCTTTTACCCCTTTAGAAGTTAACCATTTTTTACTAATTTTTTTAATATTATATTTTTCCTGTTCAAATTACTGGTATGGTTTCTGTCTCCTGACTGGAATGACACAGCTTCTTTTGAATTTCTGGCAACTTAAACCCTCAAAAAGTTTTTCTTCCTCAACTGAACTGCTGTGACTGGGTTTGAGAGGAGGAGGAATAGAATGTAGGTAAGAGAGGCCTAGCCATGCTGGCAGACACAGTGGTTTCTGAGCTCAGGCATCTTGGCTGGCTAGGTGGTTGAGATGTGGGCAGGACTAACTGGCACGTGGAGGGAATGTGACCTGGCATTCTTAAGAACCCGTCCCTCTGGACTGTATTCCAGAGTTGTAGCTGGGACAGGAGGTTGGTTGCATTATTTGAGATGTGGTGGGCAAGAAATAATCAAGGAGAAAGAATTTTCTTGATTACTGTCCCTTCACCCCTAAAATGGAACAGATTAGTGAATCCAGGTGAGGTTAGGGTCTCTGGTTAAATCCCAAGGAGCATCAGAGAAGCTATGGTATTCTATGTGGTCTGGCCTTTAAGCCACTAGTTACCTTTTTGATGGCCAGGAAAAGAGAAGCTCCATAGTCATGAAGTATTTTATCCATCTAATGAGCAGACAAGCTACAGATATTTGTATGATATTGTTCAAGCATACGTGTTAGGAAATGGTTTGTATAAACTGTACATATTAATTGTTAATATAAATAATTTGCATTATGAGTTTGTTTTCCTTAGTGTATACACTATCTCATCCCTGGGGGTATGTGTATAAGCAAAGTTGTCACTCCTGCTAGCAATGGCACAGGTGCAGAACTGTGGGCATGATGAATCAAATGCCAATTGCATCACTGCCGCCTGTGCTCATCTCGGATTGCCGTCAGTGGAGGAAATAGAATTCATTAGTTTTCTTTCAGGGCACATGCAAACACATGGGTTTCAAAGAATGTATAATGACAGTAAGGAGAAATGGGCAAGCCCAGCCTTTCCTTTTCCTGAACAGCTCTTGCAACAGATGAACTGATGAGTGTTTAGAAGCACTATTTTTGTCAGTATATATTTGAGAAGATGGTATCACTGTGACAGAGTGTTCTGTGAATAACTGATCACGATTTTTTATTCTCCCCCAGGGCTATTGAGAGAATAATACTGATTTGTTAAAGAATCCAAAATGCTCATATAATAAAATATGACCAAATACTCAAACAACCATTTTAAGAGAGTCAGATCAAATAAAATGCACAAAAATCACTTTCCTGACATATGTGATGAGCTATCTAGTGTGATGAGCTCAGAGCCTCTGTTTTCATATCTATTTTCCTTTTGGCATTGGATGTGCTAATGACATTTGACAAGTGTGGGGCTTTGGTATGATGACAGAACACTACATTTGGAGAAAAATGCAGGCACTTAAAAAAATTAATTCCCCCAGGGTTCCTGAGATGGATGGGGACATGGAGCAAGCTTAAGCCAGGTAGAAACTTCATATTTCCCAAACTAGACTGATCTTAGAGATTTTGATTGGAATTCTGTGATGGGACTCAGGAATCTGTGTTTGTAATAAGCACCCAAGTTGCAAAATTCATTCTGCCACTTTGAAAAACATCATTTTTTATATGTATTCAAGAGTGAAGTTTATTTAAAAAAATTTTTATTAGCATATTCATTGTTACAAATCATACTTATTCTTTATGTCCCTTATCCAATCCCCCTCTGTCTCCGCCCTCAAAAAACCATAGATTTGTTCTCTTCATCTGACAGATTAACTATTCCTTTTTTTTTTTTTTGGTCTCCACTGGTAACTCTCCTTATGTCAATGCATTTGAGAGTCTGGTGTGCCATCTGCACGGTGGCTGTGACTGCTACTATAGAGACGAGCCGCTTTTGTGGCAGCCATGGCAATTGTGGTTACTATGGTGTGGGCTACCTGTTTGGAAATGGTGTTTTTGGTGTGCTGTTTACCTGGTTGTTGCTGGGTTTGGCTTCCACTGGCTCCATACCTTAGTATACTGGTGGGTCCTGGGGTGGTGGCGGCAGCTTGCTTAGTTGCGGCTGGGTTTGGCTTCCCCCGGAAGTTTATTAATGTACTTAGATTTTCCTGCTTGTCCCGCCAGACTTAAGTTGACATGTCTCACCTACATGAATACATGTATATGTATATATACACACATATATACATATATACACACACATATTGGGAGAAAACATTTTTTATTTTTATTTATTTAAAAAAATTTTTTAAATTATTTTTATTTTGTCAATATACAATGTAGTTGGTTATTGTGTCCCATCACCGAAACCTC
>NW_007741523.1:23417-26942 GCF_000696425.1 Galeopterus variegatus | reverse complement strand
TGGGGGGAGAAGATACAACAATAACAGTTCCTTTAACTTGTTAAGACATCTGAACAGATATGATGTAGTGGGGGAGAGGGAAGAGAGGGGTGGAAAGAGGGATAGGTAAAGGGACAAAAAAATCTACTACAATGTATATTGAGAAGTTAAATATAAAAATAAAAAGTAATTAATTAATTTATTAACTAATTAACTAATTAATTAATTCTGCATGAACTTGGAAAAGTACCTTAACAATGAAAAAATAATTCAATCATGTGAGATGTATGTCACAATATTAAAAAGTGAAGTAAAAGCGGTATTTTTCATTCTGTAATATTCTACAAAGTATGAAATTAAAAATAGTGAAACTCTAAAAATGTGACATAGACTTAACTGAGAAAATCAGAAATGAGTAATCATTATTTTAAAAACTGCATAAATTCTATTTGTGCTTCTCTGTACAACCAAGAGTTGCTTGATAGGGTTTTTGTCAGTTTCCAGGTGGAAGGACCTTTTCATTTCTGATTTTGATACTAACTTCTTGTTTTATTACATTGTGATTAAATTATTTCTTATAATATTTCTACTTTATTGAACCTATCAATGATATTTTTTCTAATATATGACCAATTTTTATGAATGTTGCATGAGTGCTTGAATATATGTTTATTCCCCATTATCTATGCATGAAATTTAATATATAACCAAAAGCTTAATATAATCAATAATACATTATTAATTATGTTCTTTAGGTCTTCTGTATCCTTATGTAAAATTTTGTTTTCATGTGGTCTGCGTTGTGCTAAAGTGTCAGGTTTTTTTTTCCCTACTATTCACAGAATAGTAGTTTTTGCTTTGTAAAGGGACCACCATGTCATTTGGTGCATAGATATTCATAAAACTCTGAATTGTGGCTTTTAACATTGAAAAGTATACTGCATATGTGAACAAGTTTACTTTACCTTATGCTACACAAGTCTGTCTACTCTGGACTCAGAGCCAAGTGAGCCCACATTTTCTGATCTTTACACTGCCAATCAATTCATATTTCTTTTTGATTTCTGGTACAGAAGAATATGCCATTTAATTTTGAGCTTAGATATGTTTTATTAAATTTATTCTTTAAATTGTATTATTCCTTGGAGTATATATAGAACAAATATGGTATACAAAGTATTATATTCCATAGCTATTTTGATAGAATCAACTCTTTCCTCTGGTTTTTGTTTTGTTTTGTTTGGACTCAGTATATATGGAAAATTTTTTTTTTTTTTTTTTTTTTTTTTTTTTTTTTTTTTTTTTTTTTTTTTTTTTGCTGTTGTTTTGTTTTGTTTTGTTGTGTTGTGATGTGGACTCAGTATATACGGAAAATCTCTAGGTCGTATAAAATCTATTACAATTCTACTCATTCATTTCCAACTCATCAATAAAAGTTTCCCCAACAATTCTATTTAGTCTGTTACTCTTCTAACTTCCATAACATTTATAGTCTGTTGCATTATTGATATGTCATTGTTTTGGATTGCCGGTGTAATAACTCAGGTAAATTAATCTTATCTCCCCAATTAGGACTTGAATTTTCCCATGGCAGAGTCCAGCTAAAGGCACCTTTTTTAACTATCCAAACTAGAGACTCACCAGAAGATAACAATTAATTTTAATTTATGCTGTAATACAGTAATTAAGAAACTACTGTGGATGCACAAGGGAAAGAATGAATGGGGGAAAAGTTACAGGTGAATTTGCAGCTGTGCCTTGAATTTGTAAGAAATTGATTCATTAGTCAGCTAAGGAGGCAAAGGCATTTAAAAAAAACAACATTTGTTCAAATGCACAAAGATGTTGTGTTTAAGTCTGTTTTGTGTTGCTATAACAGAAATACCNATTTTTCTGGCTAATACTTCAAACACTATGTTGAATAGGTGTGGTGAGTGTGGGGATCCTTTTCTAGCTCCTGTTCTGGCTGCTCATTTTTTGGTGGTTGTTTGTTTGCTTTTTTGGTGGCTGACAAGGACAGGGATCTGAACCCATGACCTTGGTGTTACCAGTACCATGCTCTAACGAAGTGGGCTAACTGGCCAGCTAATTCCTGTTCTTAAGGGAAAAGCTTAAGAACAGGATGATATGGGTAGTGGGCTTATCGTATATGGTTTTAATTGTGCTCAGATATTTTCCATCTATACCTAACTTGTAGAGAGTCTTCATCATGAAGGAATGTTGAATTTTGTCAAATGCTTTTTCAGCATCTATAGAGATGATTATATCGTTTTTGTCTTTGCTATTATTGATGAGGTGTGTCACATTTACTGATTTGTGTATGTTGAACAAACTTTGCATCCCTAGGATGCAACAACATGGATGGAGTTAAAGAAAATTACATTAAGTGAAACAAGTAAAGCACAGAAAGAGAAATACCACATGTTCTCACTTATTTATGGCAGATATAAATAAATAAATAAATAGACAAGCAAATAGGTGGTGGGGGGAGAAGATAGAACAATCACAGTTCCTTTAACTTGTTAAGACAAGGGAACAGATATGATGTAGTGGGGGAGAGGGAAGAGAGGGGAGGAAAGAGGGATAGGTAAAGGGACACAAAAATCAACTACAGTGTATATTGAGAAGGTAAATTTAAAAATAAAATTAATTAATTAATTAATTAACTAATTAACTAATTAATTCTGCATGAACTTGGAAAAGTACCTTAACAATGAAAAAATAATTCAATCATGTGAGATGTATGTCACAATATTAAAAAGTGAAGTAAAAGCGGTATTTTTCATTCTGTAATATTCTACAAAGTATGAAATTAAAAATAGTGAAACTCTAAAAATGTGACATAGACTTAACTGAGAAAATCAGAAATGAGTAATCATTATTTTAAAAATTGCATAAATTCTATTTGTGCTTCTCTGTACAACCATTCTGTACAACCAAGAGTTGTTTGATAGGGTTTTTGTCAGTTTCCAGGTGGAAGGACCCTTTCATTTCTGATTTTGATACTAACTTCTTGTTTTATTACATTGTGATTAAATTATTTCTTATAATATTTCTACTTTATTGAACCTATCAATGATATTTTTTCTAATATATGACCAATTTTTATGAATGTTGCATGTGTGCTTGAATATATGTTTATTCCCCATTATCTATGCATGAAATTTAATTTATAACCAAAAGTTTAATATAATCAATAATACATTATTCATTATGTTCTTTAGGTCTTCTGTATCCTTACTAAAAATTTTGTTTTCATGTGGTCTGCATTGTGCTAAAGTGTCAGGTTTTTTTTTCCCTACGATTCACAGAATAGTAGTTATTGCTTTGTAAAGGGACCACCATGTCATTTGGTGCATAGATATTCATAAAACTCTGAATTGTGGCTTTTAACATTGAAAAGTATATTGTGTATATGAACAAGTTTACTTTACCTTATGCTACATAAGTCTGTCCACTCTGGACTCAGAGCCAGGTGAGCCCATATTTTCTGATCTTTACACTGTCAATCAATTCATATTTCTTTTTGATTTCTGGTACAGAAGA
>NW_007741523.1:17803-21252 GCF_000696425.1 Galeopterus variegatus | reverse complement strand
TCCATAGCATTTAGTGTGTTGCATTATTGATATGTCATTGTTTTGTATCGCTGGTGTAATAACTCAGGTAAATAAATCTTATCTCTCCAATTAGTACTTGAGATTTCCCATGGCAGAGTCCAGCTAAAGGCACCTTTTTTAGCTATCCAAACTAGAGACTCACCAGAAGATAACAATTAATTTTAATTTATGCTGAAATACAGGAATTAACAAACTACTATGGATGCACAAGGGAAAGAGTGAATGGGGGAAAAGTTACAGGTGAACTTGCAGCTGTGCCTTGAATTTGTAAGAAATACATTCATCAGTCAGCTAAGGAGGCAAAGGCATTTTAAAAAACAAAATTTGTTCAAATGCACAAAGATGTTGTGTTTACGTCTGTTTTGTGTTGCCTTACTAGCTTGGGAAAAATAACTGTCAACAGTTTGGGAAACATATCTCAGGGGGTATCTCAAAGGAAAGGACATTGGTCTGAAAGCTACCCTGTGCATCTAGAGGAGACATGCTGAACAACTGAACTAAAGCAGTGCTGGTAGGAATTTGCAAAAGAGGTCATATTTGATAGCTGTTTTGCTGGTAGAATTCCTAAATCTTGATGTCTACTTTGCCGTCACAGATAAGCAGACATAGAAAGTGACTGAAATATTTTTAGCAATAAAGATTGTGTAAGTGGCCTAAGAACATAAGAGACAGAGAAGGGTTAATGAACACAGAGCAGATTTAAGATTAGCATCTGCAGCAACAGGAGGAAGAGGAAGCATTGTCTCTCTGCTTCTCCTCCCGTGCCACGTGACATCAGCCTTGATGTGAAGAAAAGATGGGAAGAAAAACAGCTGAATACCAAGAAAAACAAGTACATTTTAAACTGTTATTATAGGATTACTGCATTCAGGGATGAACAGGAAAAAATTAAGTTGTATTGAGTTGAGTGGAGAATGACTGAAGTTCCAGAAAGACTATTCTTTTTCACCCTGATTTCTCACAGAGAAGGTTAATACTGTAAGCTATAGAGTCTAAGGAAATGGAATAACTCAATAATACCAGATTCCCAGAGAAACCATGTCTCTGAGACAGAAGAAGGCCGTTAACAGTTTGAATAAGTAAATGGCCAGTATCCAGAAGCAGAGTTCACACAGCAGCACTTATCTCCCAAGATGAAGATTCTGGAGGGAAATATGGTTAAGATACTCTTAAGCCATTAAATTACACTGTCATTGGAAGGCTGATGCTCTGGGCACTCCAAGAACATATGGTAGAAATATATCTTGTCAACAATTTTACTGCGAAGATCAATCCGCATTATTGAGAGTCACAGCTGCCATGCTGGATGGGATCCAAGGGTGTCTCAGGACTTCCTGCTCTTGTATGAGGTAGATGGAAAGGTTGTAGTTTAGTCCTATGACTTATTTTCATCTTGCTACCAGAAGGTATTATCACAATTCTCAGCCCGATGCCATTTCCTCAGACCTTCTGCTCCATCGTACAAGTAGAAATGACAGAGAGACATCTGGACCCAAGCCATGCATCCATAAGTGAAGTGATGGATTTACACAGGGAAGCCGAATTTCTTCTTTCTGGCATTGTTTATAATGAAGTAGTTAAGAAGAATCCAGGTAGTAAATGGGTGAGTGTGGGGGTTTTGATGTTTCAGCAACAGTGGGAACTTGTTTGAATATGGTAGCCCCTTTCTAGGAAGTTATTGAGAGAATAGAAGCTGCTAAATGTAACTTGAAGGAGTCTTAGCAATAGATAAAATAAGCAGTTACCTAAAAATATGTCACATGCCTCACACTGTACGTGCTCCTTCTGACAGCTGTTCTACATTTGACCAGCTGATTTGCCTGCAATTCCAGCCATTAGTTTTACTCTTGGTTTGAAATGAAGAAATTACCCCAGTAAACCCCTCTCAGGATGAAAATACTAGCTTTGTCAGCAGTGTTGTTTTATGACTTTTCTTCATTTTGTTATTGTTTGTTTGTCTGTGTTCTCATAGGGAAAAATTTTACTGACCTTGACCTTTTTTTGTCTATAGATTCCAATGCACCAAACAGAAAGAGTAACATGTTAACAGTAAAATGTCTATTAGTTTGAATATTTGAATTCATCAGGTCAGCATAACAATAAAATAACAGCAAAAGAATGACATACAGACCTGCATTTTCTATTAAGGTAATCGGGATGAAGGCAGGTTAAAGATTTAAAGGGCCCAGAAGCCCTAACCTGGGGATGCACGGTGATAGGAATAAAGCTACGGACAGATCAGGGACAGCGCAGACACACCGAACTAGGAAGCAAGCATTGTCTTCATCTTCCCATAATGCCCAGAATATAGTAAATGCTCAGAAAGAGGAGTCGCATTTAACTCTCAGAAGTGAGTTGTTAACTTCCAAATAAAGTCTGGCCTATATATTGCATTATTAATTACGAACATTAAAATTTCCTATCTACTTTTAGAAATGCACGTTTTTCTCTGTATTTGCTTACGCTGTATGATTTTCGGAATCTCTTTCTACTGTTATGCTTTTCTCAGAAATTTGAATTTTAGACATTGAAGAAACAATAAGTTTGTCATTGTCTAATCCTTCCTTCAGGGATTTACATTTGTATTCAGAGAAAATTATAACTTAGTGCACATCACACTGAGAATTCTAACCTTAACAACACAACACATTTCATAATAATAGGAAGAATCTTTCTGGATTAGTTGTTTGTGTTCGGCTTAGTGAATTTTAAAAATAATTTACTATTACTCTGCACCTCTTCTTTGCTCAGATAAGGACTTTTTAAAAAATAGCAACGATGTCACCATGATGCCTAAATGTATTAAGACTAATTCCCTATTATCCAATATTTATTTCCTACTCAAATTTCCTTGATTGTCTCCAACTGATGTTTTTACAATAAGTTTGCTTAAGTGAAGGTCCAGGTCTAGATAAGCATATGGTTAAGATTTATGAAAATTTTATGAAAACCTATATTTAAAAAATGACATTTTCCAGGGAATAGTGAAAGAAGGTAAACTACCATTATTTACAATCATAAATCATGTCATAGAGGTGGAATAATCTTGAAACTAAAATCAAAGACTGAAAATGAAAAAGAAAGGTATAGACTAGACTCATTTATAAAATCTCAATGCAAAACTCCAAAAGAAAATATTGGAAAGTTGTATCAGTATTCATTATTCACTATTCATCAGCATTCATTCAGCTACACGTTGTTTAAATCTAACTAGAAAAGCTCAAGCAGATAAGGGGGTACTTTTTTAGTTAGTGCAGCAATTCCAGGACCCAGCTTCCTTCTCCCTACTCCTCCACCCTAGAGTGACTTTCATCCTAACTGTTCCACGATAGCTCCTCTACCATGTTCCGGGGAAAAAAAAAAGTAAAAAGAAGACAAAGGAGAAATGAGCAGCAGTGCCTCTGTCATTTTTGCTTTATGCAAAATTT
>NW_007741523.1:3963-16620 GCF_000696425.1 Galeopterus variegatus | reverse complement strand
GAATAAGTGCTTATTTCTCTGGGCATTAGCTGTGTCCCACAAATTTTCATATGTTTCAATTGGTTTTATTCTGTTCAATATAGAAGTTTTTATTTTTCCAGAAACTTCAGTTTCCAAGGGTTTGGGATTTCTCCCATTATTTTTCTGTTATTGATTTCTAGTTTGAATACAGGTGGTCAGAGAACACACTCTGTATGATTTTAATTATTTGAGGTGTGTTATACATCCTTCTCTCATGCCACCCAGCAGACGTGCTGGGGCTCTTCATGACAACCCCACTGGTGTGGAAGCCCAGGATTCCCACAGGGCCTTTGCGAGAGATGGGGGAGGGGAAGGGGCAGTTTCTTTCCTGGTGTTTGAATAGAGCAGAGCAGTCACTGTCTATAACTTTCCTGTCTTACTAGGCTTCCCCTTTCCTCATCTTTGAATAGAGAGAGCCAGGTTTATCGGGACTCTTTTTGTCTTTGTGCCAGTTGTGTTTCTGTGTTGACAAATTCTCCAGCCCCATGTATGGGATATACGAGCATACTTCAGAGAGTTCATGGAAAGTCTCGTATTATCTTTTAATTATATTTTTCCATGAATTTTTTGAAGTACCCTTGTATTAGGCTAAAGGAAAACCCGATCAACCCTTTGCTGTGTCATTCTTTGGGTCCCGATGTCCTTGATCTGAATTCTTTTCTCCACCTTTCTGAGTCTTCACACATTTTTCTGTGTATGAGGGTACTTTTAAAAGCTCATGGAAAAATGGAATTGAAAGATAAAACAAATCTTTTCATGAACTATTTGAAGACCCCCTCAAACAATGTCCAGAATTCTGATTCATACTTAATGAGAGGAACAGGAAAAAGTTTTTCTACTCCATATTTCTGGAAGCAAAAGTCCCCTTGTATATTTTTTAAACTTTCAAAAATGAAAGGAAAAGCAGTCGCAACACTAAAGCAAGGAACCACTATCATGCTGAGATGGAAAATTCAAAGGAACAAATGTGCATTTAATGTCTGGATAACCTGTGAGGACATCAGAATAGTTAGGGATTTTAACAAATTTATATTTATAATTAGTCATATAGTAAAAGATGCAGGCATTTAATATTTACTAAGCACACATTTTGTTCTTTTTTGCTGGCTTGTTCTTTGTGACGGGGACCGTAACCCTTGGCTTGGTTTTGTCCGCACCATGGTAACTGGCCATCCCTACATAGGATCCAAACCCGCAACCGCGGCGCTCCCAGCGCTGCACTCTCCTGAGTGAGCGAGGGGGTCGGCCCCTGTTTTGTTCTTGATCCCTGGGAAAGGCACCTTGACAGCTGGTGTTGAGCCACCAGGCCAATTGAGGGCAGAGCAGGGAGAGCTGCACCCCTGACCGAACACCCCTCAAGTCAGGATTCTTCATCTGGGAACTGTAGGTGACACTGGATGGCCCTGGACACTATTTCTTTATGTAGCATCAGTTTCTTAATAATTAAATATCCAGTTCCGTGCATTGTCGCTGGGTACCTTATAAACAACAGGGGAGTGACCCTTCCTTCTTCCCTCAAAAGTCATAAAGCTTCACTTCCGGGCACCTCCTCCAGGTTGCAGAAGGCAAGTTCGGACGCGGTTCATTGAGAAACAGAAACGGCTTTCGGCTGAGCTACCAGATCCGACTCACACATCGGGGAAAGTTCCATCATGCTTCCGAAAAGCGTGATGTTCACAGAGTACAGCAGATCCTTCCCTGCGGAGTAGGGTTCGGGCACCTCCACCAGGCTGTAGGCGGCGCGCGAGGACACGGTTTGGTTGAGAAAGAGAATCGGCTTTCGGCTGAGCTACGAGATCCGACGCACACATCTGGGAAAGATCCATCACGCTGCCAAAAAGGTTGATGTGGAAAGAGTTCAGCATGATCCTTCTGTGTGGAGTAGGGAACGTGGATGACAACAGTGGAAGGAGAAGTAAGGGGAGGAGCCAGGCCCATGCTTAGGAAAGAACTGATCTGTAGCTATGGCAGCCACTAGCTCGTGAGAAACAACATTCTATCTCCCTAGTTACTGCTGACGTCAGACGGAAACTATTGGTCAGCCCGGGGCACCGCACAAGCCCTCTTAGAATGCTTGTACAAAGGGCTGTGTGTGCATGCTCACTTGTGTTTAGACCTGCTGCATAGTGACGTTTCTGAACTGGAGGCTTTTTAGAGGTGCTGTTGCTGCAGAGAGGTTGGCTTCTACAAAATAGTACCGAGTACTAGTTGAATATATAGGCATCAGAAGTGGGTACCAGCCGAAGGCCCAGGTGAGGGGACGGGCATCTGAAGCGGCTGTCTTCTACCAAGAATAAGCTTTTACTTTTGATGGCAGAACGAAGAATCACTCTCGGGCACCTCCACCAGGTTGCCGGAGGTGAGCGCGAACGTGGTTTGTTTGAAAAAGAGAAAACGCTTTGGGCTGAGTTACCAGATCCGACACAGACATATGGCAAAGATCATCACGCTGCCATAAAGGGTCGTGTGGAAAGACCACCGCAGATCCTTCCGTGTGGAGTACGGGACATTGAGGACAGAATGGAACGAGACGTAGTGGGCGGAGCCAGGCCCAAGCTTAGGAAAGAACTGATATGGAGCTACAGCAACAAACAGCCGGTGAAAACAAACTTTGAATCTCCCTAGTTATTGCTGACATCACTCAGCAACCATTGGCCAACACTGGGCACCCGGAAGCCCTCTTAGAACTCTTGGGCGTGAGGGCAGTGTGCGCATGCTCACTTGTGTTTTGACCTTGTGCTTGGTGACAGTTCGGAACGGGAGGTTTTTGATTGGGGCTGTTGTCCCATAGAGGTTGGATATATATAAGAGTATCGAGTAATATTCACTCGCATAGGCTTCAGAAGTGGGTAAGTGCCGAGGGGCTGTTGAGGGTACGGGCCTTTGAAGCTGTTGTCATCTACCATGCTCTTTCCACATCACCCTTTTTGGCAGCGTGATCGAACTTTCCCAGAGTACTGAGAGGGACCTCATAGCTCAGCACTAAACAGATTCTCTTTCTCAAACAAACCACGTCCGCACTTGCCTGCTGCAACCTGGTGGAGGTGCCCGAGAGTGACTCTTCCTTCTTCCCTTAAAAGTCTAAAAGATTCACTCCTGGGCACCTCACCCAGGTTGCAGAATGCAAGTGCGGACGCGGCTTGTTTGAGAAAGAGAATCGTCTTTTGGCTGAGCAACCACATCCGACAGAGACATCTGGCAAAGGTCACCACCCTGCCATAAAGGGTCCAGTGTTATTCAGTGTTGAATAGGGGACATGGAGGACAGAATGGAATGGGAAGAAGGGGGAACAGCCAGGCCCAAGCTTAGGAAAGAACTGATCTGCAGGCCGGCCCGTGGCTCACTCGGTAGAGTGCGGTGCTGATAACACCAAGGCCACGGGTTCGGATCCTATATAGGGATGGCCGGTTTGCTCACTGGCTGAGCGTGGTGCTGACAACACCAAGCCAAGGGTTGAGATCCCCTTACCGGTCATCTTTTCTTTAAAAAAAAAAAAAAAGAACTGATCTGCAGCCACAGCGACAAATAGCCGCTGAAAACCAACTTTCATTCTCCGTCGTGACCTCAGTCAGCAAACATTGGTCAACCCTGCGACCCGCAAGAGCCCTCTTAGAACTCTTGGGCATCAGGGCTGTGTGCCCATGCTCACTTGTGTATAGACCTGCTAATTGGTTACCATGGAAACGGCTTTCTTTTGTGTGGGGCAGTCATGGCAGAGAGGTTGGATTCTACATATGGTTATCTAGAAATATTCGCTCACATCGGCTTCAGAAGTGGGTAAGAGCCAAGAGGCGGGTGAGGGGACGGGCCTATGAAGCTCCTGTCTTCTACCATGATCTTTCCATATCACCCTTTTTGGCAGCGTGATCGATCTTTCCCAGACGTCTCAGTCGGACCTCGTAACTCATCCCTGAGCCGATTCTCTTTCTCATCCAATCCGCGTCTGCACTTGCCTGCTGCAACCTTGTGGAGGTGCCTGAGAGTGACTCTTCTTTCTTCCCTCAAAAGTCTAAAAGCCTCAATCCCGGGCACCTCCTCCAGGTTGCAGAAGGCAAGTGCTGACGCGGCTTGTTTGATAAAGAGAATTGTCTTTCGGCTGAGCTATCACATCCGACTAAGACATCTGGGAAAGATCCATCACGCTTCCAAAAAGGGTGATGTTCATAGAGTACAGCAGATCCTTCCATCTGGAGGAGGGTTCGGGCACCTCCACCAGGCTGTAGGCGGCGCGCGAGGACACGGTTTGGTTGAGAAAGAGAATCGGCTTTCGGCTGAGCTACGAGATCCGACTCAGACATCTGGGAAAGATCCCTCACGCTGCCAAAAAGGGTGATGTGGAAAGAGTTCAGCAGATTCTTCTGTGTGGATTAGGGGACGTGGATGACAAGTGTTGAACGAGAAGTATGGGGAGGAGCCAGGCCCAGGCTTAGGAAAGAACTGATCTGTAACTACGGCAGCCACTAGCCCGTGAAAAACAACTTTCAATCTCCCTAGTTACTGATGACGTCAGACCACAACTATTGGTCACCGCGGGGCACCGCACAAGCCCTCTTAGTACGCTTGGGTGCCAGGGCTGTGTGCACACACTCACTTGTTTTTAGACTTGCTGCTTGGAGAAGTTTCGCAATGGGAGCCTTTTTAGAGGTGCTGTTGTGACAGAGAGGTTGGCTTCTACAAAATAGTACCGAGGACTATTCGATCATATCTGCATCAGAAGTGGGTAAGAGCCAAAGGCCCATGTCAGGGGACGGGCCTCTGAAGCGGCTGTCTTCTACCAAGAAGAAGCTTTCACTTTTGATGGCAGAACGAAGAATCAATCTCGGCACCTCCACCTGGTTCCAGGAGGTGAGCGCCGAGGTGGTTTGTTTGAAAAAGAGAAAAGGCTTTCGGCTGAGATACCAGATCCGACACAGACATCTGGCAAAGATCATCACGCTGTCATAAAGGGACCTGTGGAAAGAGCACCGCAGATCCTTCCGTGTGAAGTAGAGGACATGGAGGACAGAATGGAACGAGACGTAGTGGGCAGAGCCAGGCCCAAGCTTAGGAAAGAACTGATATGGAGCAACAGCAACAAATAGCCGGTGAAAACAAACTTTGAATCTCCCCAGTTATTGCTGACATCACTCAGCAACCATTGGCCAACACGGGGCACCCAGAAGCCCTCTTAGAACTCTTGGGCGCCAGGGCAGTGTGCGCATGCTCACTTGTGTTTAAACCTGCTACTTGGTGACAGTTCGGAACTGGAGGCTTTTGAATGAGGCTGTTGTGGCATTGAGGTTGGATATATATAGGAGTATCGAGTAACCTTTGCTCACATAGGCTTCAGAAGTGGGTAAGTGCCGAGGGGCTGTTGAGGGTACGGGCCTTTGAAGCTGTTGTCATCTACCATGCTTCCTTCTTCCCTCAAATGTCAAAAAGCTTCACTCCTGGGCACCTCCCCCAGGTTGCAGAATGCAAGTGCGGACGCGGCTTGTTTGAGAAGAAAAACCGGATTTCGGCTGAGCTACAACATCCTACACAGACATCTGGCAAAGTTGATCACGCTGCCATAAAGGGTCCAGTGGAAAGAGCACCGCAGATGATTCAGTGTGGATTAGGGTACATGGAGGACAGAATAGAACGAGAAGTAACGGGAACACCAGGCCCAAGCTTAGGAAAGAACTGATCTGCAGCCACAGCAACAAATAGCCTGTGAGAACCAACTTTAAATCACCCTCGTGACTGCTAACATCAGACACCAAACATTGATCAACCCTGGGACAGGCAAGAGCCCTCTGAACACTCTTGGGCACCAGGGCTGTGTGCCCATGCTCACTTGTGAATAGACCTTCTCATTGGTTACCATCGAAATGGCATTCTTTTGTGTGGGGCAGTCGTGGCAGAGAGGATGGCTTCTACATAGGTGTATCTAGTAATATTAGCTGACATCGGCTAATATTTTGATTGGGGCTGAGGAGGGTGAGGGGACGGGCCTCTGAAACTGTTGTGTTCTACCATGCTCTTTCCATATCACCCTTTTTGGAAGCGTGATCGATCTTTCCCAGATGTCTGCGTCGGACCTCGTAAATCAGCCCTAAGCCGATTCTCTTCCTCAACCAATCCGCGTATGCACTTGCCTGCTGCAACCTAGTGGAGGTGCCCAAGAGTGACTCTGCCTTCTTCCCTCATAAGTCAAAAATCCTCACCCCGGGGAACACCCCCAGGTTTCAGAATGCAAGTGCGGACGCAGCTTGTTTGAAAAAGAGAAGTGGCTTTTGGCTGAGCTAAGAGAATTGACTCAGACATCTGGGAAAGATGCATCACGCTGCCAAAAAGGGTGATGTGGATAGAGTTTAGCAGATTCTTCCGTGTAAAGTAGGGGACATGGAGGACAAAATGGAAAGAGAAATAGGGGGCAGAGCCAGGCGCTAGCTTAGGAAAGAACTGATCTGCAGACACAGCAACAAATAGTCGGTGAGAACCAACTTTCAATCTCCCTTGTTTCTGCTGTCGTCACTGGGCAACCATTGGTCAACACGGGGCATCTCACGAGCCCTCTTAGAACTCTTGGGCGCCAGGGCTGTGTGCGCATGCTCACTTCTATTTAGAAGTGCTGCTTGGTGACGTTTTGGAACGGGAGGCTTTTTAAAGGTGCTGTTGTGGCAGAGAGGTTGGCTTCTACAAAGTAGTACCGAGTACTAGTCGATCATATCGACATCAGATGTGGGTAAGAGATGAAGGAACAGGAGAGGGGACGGGCTTCTGAAGCTGCTGTCTTCTACCAAGAAGAAGCTTTTACTTTTGATTTTGAGAACGAAGAATCACTCTCAGGCACCTCCACCAGGTTGAAGGAGGTGAGCACGGACGCGGTTTGTTGGAAGAAGAGAAAAGGGTTTGGGCTGAGATACCAGGTCTGACACAGACATCTGGCAAATATAATCAAGCTGCCATAAAGGGTCCTGTGGAAAGTGCACAGATACTTCCTTGTGGAGTAGGGTTCGGATATCTCCACCAGGCTGCAGGAGGCGGGCCGGGACACGGTTTGGGTGAGAAAGAGAATCGGATTTCGGATGAGCTACCAGATCCGACTCAGGCATGTGGGAAAGATGAATCATGCTGCCAAAAAGGGTGATGTGGAAAGAGGACAACAGATCCGCCGATGTGGAGTAGGGGACGTGGATGACAGAGTGGAATGAGAAGAAGGGGGCTGTGCCAGTGCCAAGCATAGGAAAAAACTGATCTGTCGCCGTGGCAAGAAAAAGCCTGTGAGAACCAACTTTAAGTCTGCCTACTGACTGGTGACGTCACTCAGCAATCACTGGTCTCCCTGGGGACCCGCCTGAGCCCTCTTAGGACTCTTGGGTGACAGGACTACTTGCGCATGCGCACTTGTGATTAGAGCTGCTGCTTGATTACCGTTCAGGACGGCTGGCTTTGGAGTAGTGCTGTTGTGGCCGATAGCTCGGTTTCTACCTAAGAGTATCGAGTAATATTCGCTCATATCGGCTTCAGAAGTGGGTAAGAGCCGAGGCGCCGGTGAGGGGACGGGCGTCTGAAGCTGTTGTCTTCTACCATGCTGCTTCCACATCACCGTTTTTGGCAGCGTGATGGATATTTCCCAGATGTCTAAGTCGAATCTCCTACCTCAGCCTAAAGCCGATTCGCTTCCTAAACCAAACGGAGTCCGCACTTGCCTTCTGCAACCTGGTGGAGGTGCCCGAGAGTGACGCTTCCTTCTGCCCTCAAAAGTCAAAAAGCTTCAGTCTCTGGCACCTCCACCAGGTTGCAGGGGGTGACTGCGGACGCCGTATGTTTGAGAAAGGGAATCGGATTTCGGCTGAGCTCCTAGATCCGACTCAGACATCTGGGAAAGGTCCATCACGCTGCGAAAAAGGGTGATGTGGAAAGAGTACAGCAGATCCTTCCATGTGGAGTAGGGGACTTGGATGACAGATTGGAACTAGAATAAAGGGGCACAGCCAGTGTCAAGCATAAGAAACAACTGATCTGTAGCCGTGGCAAGTGATAGCTTGTAAGCAATAGCCTGTGAGAACCAACTTTCAATCTGCCCAGTGACTGCTGACGTCAGTCAGCAACCATTGGTCAACCCGGGACTCCGCAGGAGCCCTCCTAGAACTCTTGGGGGCTCGGGCCGTGTGCGCATGCGCACTTGTGTTTAGACCTGCGACTTGGATACCATTCCGAACGGGAAGCTTTTGAGCGGTGATGTTTTGGCACAGAGGTTCGCTTCTCCAAAATAGTACCGAGTAAAATTCGAGTATATCAGCTTCAGAAGTGGGTAGTAGCCGAGGGGCCAGGTGTGGGGAAGGGCCTGTGAAACTGCTGTCTTCTCCCATGATGAAGCTTATTAACTTTTGAGGGCAAAGGAAAGAGTCACTCTCGGACACCTCCACCAGGCTGCAGGATTTGAGCGGGGAAGCGGTTTGTTTGAGACAGAGAATCGGCTTTCGGCTGAGCTACTAGATCAGACTCGCACATCTGTCAAAGATCCATCAAGCAGATAAAAAGGGTGTGGTGGAAAGAGTACAGCAGATACTTCCTTGTGGAGTAGGGTTCGGATATCTCCACCAGGCTGCAGGAGGCGAGCGGGGACACGGTTTGGGTGAGAAAGAGAATCGTATTTCGGATGAGCTACCAGATCTGACTCAGACATGTGGGAAAGATGAATCATGCTGCGAAAAAGGGTGATGTGGAAAGAGGATAACAGATCCGTCGATGTGGAGTAGGGGACGTGGAAGACAGAGTGGAATGAGAAGAAGGGGGCTGTGCCAGTGCCAAGCATAGGAAAAAACTGATCTGTCGCCGTGGCAAGAAAAAGCCTGTGAGAACCAACTTTAAGTCTGCCTAGTGACTGCTGACGACACTCAGCATTCACTGGTCTCCCTGGGTACCCGCCCGAGCCCTCTTAGAACTCTTGGGGGACAGGGCTGCGTGTGCATGCGCACTTGTGATTAGAGCTGCTGCTTGATTACCGTTCAGAATGGCTGGCGTTGGAGTAGTGCTGTTGTGACAGATAGCTCGGTTTCCACCTAAGAGTATCGAGTAATATTCGCTCATATCGGCTTCAGAAGTGGGTAAGAGCCGAGGGGCCAGGTGTGGGGAAGGGCCTGTGAAACTGCTGTCTTCTCCCATGATGAAGCTTATTGACTTTTGAGGGTAAAGGAAAGAGTCACTCTCGGGCACCTCCACAAGGCTGCAGGATTTGAGCGGGGACGCGGTTTGTTTGAGACAGAGAATCGGCTTTCGGCTGAGCTACTAGATCAGACTCGCACATCTGTCAAAGATCCATCAAGCAGATAAAAAGGGTGATGTGGAAAGAGTACAGCAGATACTTCCTTGTGGAGTAGGGTTCGGATATCTCCACCAGGCTGCAGGAGGCGAGCGGGGATACGTTTTGAGTGAGAAAGAGAATCGTATTTCGGATGAGCTACCAGATCTGACTCAGACATGTGGGAAAGATGAATCATGCTGCCAAAAATGGTGATGTGGAAAGAGGACAACAGATCCGTCGATGTGGAGTAGGGGACGTGGAAGACAGAGTGGAACGAGAAGAAGGGGGAGGAGCCAGTGCCAAGCGTAGGAAAAAACTGATTTGTCGCCGGGGCAAGAAAAAGCCTGTGAGAACCAACTTTAAGTCTGCCTAGTGACTGCTGACGTCACTCAGCATTCACTGGTCCCCCTGGGGACCCGCCCGAGCCCTCTTAGAACTCTTGGGGGACAGGGCTGCGTGCGCATGCGCAATTGTGATTAGAGCTGCTGCTTGATTACCGTTCAGAACGGCTCGCTTTGGAGTAGTGTTGTTGTGGCAGATAGCTCGGTTTCTACCTAAGAGTATCGAGTAATATTCGCTCATATCGGCTTCAGAAGTTTTTAAGAGCAGAGGCGCTGGTGAGGGGACGGGCGTCTGAAGCTGTTGTCTTCCACCATGCTCGTTCCACATCACCCTTTTTGGCAGCGTGATGGATCTTTCCCAGATGTCTAAGTCGAATCTCCTACCTCAGCCTAAAGCCGATTCTCTTTCTCAACCAAACGGAGTCTGCACTTGCCTCCTGCAACCTGGTGGAGGTGCCCGAGAGTGATCTTCTTTCTGCTCTCAAAAGTCAAAAAGCTTCAGTCTCCGGCACCTCCACCAGGTTGCAGGAGGCGACTGCGGACGCGGTTTGTTTGAGAAAGAGAATCGGATTTCGGCTGAGCTCCTAGATCCGACTCAGACATCTGGGAAAGATCCATCACGCTGCGAGAAAGGGTGATGTGGAAAGAGTACAGCAGATCCTTCCATGTGGAGTGCGGGACGTGGATGACAGATTGGAACAAGAAGAAAGGGGCCCAGCCAGTGCCAAGCATAAGAAACAACTGATCTGTAGCCATGGCAAGCGATAGCCTGTGAGAACCATCTTTCAATCTGCCCAGTGACTGCTGACGTAAGTCAGCAACCATTGGTCGACCCGGGACCCCGCACCAGCCCTCTTAGAACTCTTGGGTGACAGGACTGCTTGCGCATGCGCACTTGTGATTAGAGCTTCTGCTTGATTACCGTTCAGAACGGCTGGCTTTGGAGTAGTGCTGTTGTGGCAGATAGCTCGGTTTCTACCTAAGAGTATCGAGTAATATTCGCTCATATCGGCTTCAGAAGTGGGTAAGAGCCAAAGGCCCAGGTGAGGGGACGGGCCTCTGAATCTGCTGTCTTCTACCATGAAGAAGCTTATACTTTTGATTTTCAGAATGAAGAATCACTGTCCGGCACCTCCACCAGGTTGCAGGAGGTGAGCTCGGACGCGGTTTGTTTGAAAAAGAGAAAAGGCTTTCGGCTGAGATACCACATCTGACACAGATATCTGGCAAAGTTCATCACGCTGCCATAAAGGGTCCTGTGGTAAGAGCACCGCAGATTCTTCAGTGTGGAGTAGGGGACATGGAGTAAAGAATGGAACGAGAAGTAGCGGGAATAGCCAGTCCCAAGCTTAGGAAAGAACTGATCTGCAGCCACAGCAACATATAGCCGGTGAGCACCAACTTTCAATCTCCCTAGTTACTGCTGATGTCCCTCAGCAACCATTGGCCAACTCGGGGCACCGCACAAGCCCTCTTAGAACTCTTGGGTGCCAGGGCTGTGTGCGCATGCTCACTTGTGTTTAGACCTGCTGCTTGGTGACAGTTTGGAACGGGGAGGCTTTTGAGTGGGGCTGTTGTGGCATAGAGGTTGGGTCTATATAAGGGTATCGAGTAATATTCGCTCACATCAGCTTCAGAAGTGGGCAAGAGTCGAGAGGCTGGTGAGGGTACGGGCCTCTGAAGCTGTTGTCTTCTACCATGCTCTTTCCATATCACTCTTTTTGGCATTGTGATCGATCTTTCCCAGACGTCTGAGTTGGACCTTGTAACTCACCCCTAAGCCGATTCTCTTTCTCAACCAATCCGCGTCTGCACTTGTCTGCTGCAACCTGGTGGAGGTGCTCGAGAGTGACTCTTCCTTTTTCCCTCAAAGGTCAAAAAGCCTCACTCCCGGGCACCTCCCCCAGGTTGCAGAATGCAAGTGCGGACGCGGCTTGTTTGAGAAAGAGAATCGGCTTTCGGCTGAGCTACCACATGCGACACAGACTTCTGGCGAAGGTCATCACGCTGCCATAAAGGGTCCTGTGGTAAGAGCACTGCAGATTCTTCAGTGTGGAGTAGGGGACATGGAGCACAGAATGGAACGAGAAGTAGGGGTTACAGAAAGACCCAAGCTTAGGAAATAACTGATCTGCAGCCACAGCAACAAATAGCTGGTGAGAACCAACTTTCAATCTCCCTAGTGACCTGCTTGTAGTGAGCCCCTATTTTTATAAGGACATCTACATATGTGTACATAATAAGTTCATGAACGTACACTTTTTGTCTCCCTTATTTTTTGCTATATTAACTAACTTGGTCTAATGTGATGAAATGTAAGAATTTCTCAATTCTAATTAAAACACTTAGAAAACTCTAAAACTGTATTTCTGTAAGAAACATGGCTGACAAGAAAGGCAGAGGCACATCTAGGAGAACAATCATTGTCTCTATATGTTGGATGATGTCCATTGAAATCAACAGAACACCGATTGTTAGTCTGATACGTGATGAGTGGTACAATATTAGGGGTTCAGGAGTGATCATTCTTCTTGGCATATTGGGTGCTCAGAAGTGCCAGTGGACATGGGAGCCTGGGTTAGTTGAAATGTATCCTATTAAGCCCATGCGTGATCATCCATGACACTGGTTCATGAGACTCACGGGAAAGCTGAGAAAGGAGACTGACTGAAGTCTATGCAGTGGATCATCTTAGTCATTCAGAGGACCTTGCTCAGTAATGGTGTATCAGTGAGTATTCATTTGAAAAGCTATTATTTTCAATCTTGGCCCACTTTTAAAAGGTCCTGTCATAACTCTTCAAAACAACTGTGTCTCTAATCCCTGAGGGATGTTTTTTCTAAGGTATTATAATATGTCAAAATCAATACTCAATGTCATTGAATTATCTATTTCTCCTTGCAAAGTGGCCATCAGATTTAACCATTGGAATTTACCCACTGTTGTGATTTTTACATTGTTCAAAATCCTAAAGGAAAAAACTACCATCCAAGGATACTATAACCAGCAAAACTATCCTTC
>NW_007741523.1:1376-2756 GCF_000696425.1 Galeopterus variegatus | reverse complement strand
TGAACATAGGAGTGTTGGTGTCCCTTTGACATGATGATTTCTATACATTCAGATATATACACAGCAGAGGGATTGCTGGATTGTACAGAAGATCTATCTGTAGTTGTTTGAGGAATTTCCATACTTTTTTCCATAATGGCTGTACTAATTTACAGTCCCGCCAATAGTGTAAGAATGTTCCCCTTTCCCTGCATCCTTGCCAGCATTTGTTATTCTCTGTCTTTTTAATAATGGCCAGTCTAACATGGGTTAGATGATATTTCAATGTGGTTGTGATTGTATTTCTCTGATGACTAGTGATGTTGAGCATTTTTCATATACCAATAGGCCACTTGTATGTCTTCCTACATATTCTGGATATTAATCCCTTGTCAGATGTATAGTTTGCAGATATTTTCCCACATTCTGTAAGTTGTCTTTCTCCTCTGTTGATTGTTTCCTTTTCTGAGCAGAAGCCTTTTAATTTGATATAATCCCATTTGTTTATTTTTTTCTCTTGTTCCTTGTACTTTTTGGTTCTTATTCATAAAGTGTTTGCCAACTTATTCATAAAGTTTGTATTTCCTGGAGTATTTCTCCTGTGTTTTCCATTGGTAATTCTACAGTTTCAGGTCTTATATTTAAGTCATTAACCCATTTTGAGTTGATTTTGGTATACAGTGAGAGGTGCAGATCCAGCTCATTCTTCTGCATGTAGAAGTCAAATTCTCCCAGCAGCATTTATTGAAGAGGTAGTCTTTTCCCCAGTGTATATTCTTATTGCCTATGTCAAAATCAGTTGGCTGTAACTATGTGGGTTGATTCCTGGGTTTTCTATTTGTTCCACTGATCCAATTGTCTTTATCGCCTTTATGCCAGTACCATGCTGTTTTGGTTACAATACCTTTGTAATATAACTTGAAGTCAGGTGGTGTTTTGCCTCCAGATTTATTTATTTATTTATTTATTTTTGCTCAGGATTGCTTTCGCTATTCCGGGTCTTTTTTAGTTCCATTTGAATGTTCGGATTGCATTTTCTATTTCTGTGCAGTATGACATTGGTATTTTGATGGATATTGCATTGAATCTGTAGATTTATTTGGGTAGAACGGACATTTTCACAATGTTAATTCTTCCCATTAAAGAGCATGGTATATCTTTCCATCTTTTTGTGTACACTTTCATTTCTTTCAGTAGTGATTTGTAGTTCTTACTGTAGAGATCTTTTGCTTCATTGGTTAAGCTGATCCCTAAGTATATTTTTTTTTTTTTTTTTTTTTTGGTGACTATTGTAAATGGGCTTACCTTCTTGATTTCTTTTTCTGCTAGTTCATTACTGGAGAATAAGAATGCTACTGATTTGGGGGTGTTAATTTGGTATCTTGCAACATTACTGAAATT
>NW_007741523.1:0-534 GCF_000696425.1 Galeopterus variegatus | reverse complement strand
CCTCACTCAGCCAGTGAGCGGCCGGTCTGTATGTGGGATCCGAACCCTCGGCGGGAGCGCCACTGCGCTTCCCAAGCTGCCCACTATAGCAGTGCGCCACCGGGCCGGCCCTCTAAGAGTTTTTTTTAGTACAGTGTGTAGGTTATTCTGTATATAAAATCATGTCATCTACAACCAGGGATAGTTTGAATTTTTCCTTTCAAATGTGGATACCATTTATTTCTTTCTCTTGCCTGATTGCTTCAGGTGCTGGACCACTCCAGCTCTGGGTCCAGGAGAAAGCACACACACCAACCGAGCAGGAGCTATGGCAGTCCACCCCATACTCAATTGCATTAAAACAAGAAGAGTCACCAGCAGAGCCTACAGATAGCGGAGAAATTCTTTCTCCTCACAGCATACTCCAGAGTAATAGAAGAAACAAGTATCTTACCAGATAACTAAATATCAATGAAAAAATACTAGAACTACTAATAAACAAGAAGATATGACACCACTGAAAGAATATGGTAATTCTCAGAGTAATCTAAATTT
>NW_007741522.1:11758-25086 GCF_000696425.1 Galeopterus variegatus | reverse complement strand
AAGATCCAGAAAAATTATGTCTTTTTATTAATTAACTGGCTTTGCCTACCTCTATAATATTTGCTAACTATATTTTTGTTCATATCCTCTTTGTCTCTTTGTATGACAACAAAATATTAGTATTTTTATAGAGAAAATAAAATTCAGTCTCTACTCAAGCAAGGTAGACCCAAATTTTTTTTTTATTAATAGTTTAGAAAACTTTCTTTCAAATCCATCATTTGTTATGTTTAGAATTATTGCCAATTTTGGAAAAATATTTATTGAGATTTTCCCCATATATGAGCTGTAAGATTGAAAGATTATAGGGCTCTTCAAATTTCCCTGTGCAGTGATTGGTCCAATATTCTTGGGATTTTCAACACTCGTTAACAAGTTAGTGGTCAATGTCCTTGCTCTAGTGGCATATTATGAGTTAAGTGATCTTGGTCAATGACTGCCTTTTGTGTCAAATCAGCAGGAAATTTAAATATTTCTCTGATGTGTTCATATGGTTTCCTACGTTCATTAACTGGATTACCAAACAACCCACGAGCCTAGTCTTTAATTCTAGTAAATACGTATCTCTTGCTCTCAATGAATTGCTGCTGTTGGTCTATTATGGATATGACGCACCAGCTCCCAGTCCTCACTGGTTGTTCATTACAAAGGCACCAGCTCCCAAACTTCAGTTCAGCTCTGCAAACTTCTTTTGCAGAGAAGTCTAACAGGGCCAGCGAGCTTAATCTATGGAGTATGAAGTACCTTATTTTAGTAAATTTTACAAAAACACGTCATTATGTAAGCATAGTGCTTTATTAGCTTAAGGGTAAATCTGCCTCTGCTGACATCATTTCTCCATTTACCAATCGCATAGGAAATAATTTGCATTAAAGAAACCCAAGGTGTAAGCAGAACAGTCCACACTGTTAATAAATGAATTAAAAACAGATAAATATATGGCATATTGTCAATTATGCCTTTTGCTAATACCGAAACTAGAGATTGAAAAGTAAATATTAACACCAGCTGCTACACTAGTTAGGTCATTAACGAGAACAATAAATATAAAATAGCAATTTTGGCTGATTAAGTAGGCTGGCAGGACTAGTTTGACAACTTAGTTCTTTTCTTTTTTTAATTAACTGAATTGCCTAAAGTCCAACTTATGTTGGCTTAATAATCTAAGTTAAGACATGGGATAGATTTGACTAAGGGTTAGCTCAGTTGGTAGTAAAGTCAGATGCATTTTGAGAAAAGCTCTTTTGATCCTGCCTTTCCCAAATTGCCGATTTATTTATTTTTTGGAATTAATAACCTGTAGAAATTTGCTAAATGTTAAAACAATTCAGAAGAGGCTAAAAAGTCAAGAAAGTATTTTCACTTACCCATTGATTATTTTATCAGAGAAGAGTCACCAATACGATGCTCTAAGGAAAAGGAACTTATGAATGGCGAGCTTTAAATGGGGATGGCCGCCCAAGACGTCTTGTACAATGAGATTCTATTTTGAGAAGAAAGCTTCACTGTGAATTAAGAGGCCCAAGATAACCACATGAATTCAGAAGGGACTTGGAAATCTGGACAAGATGGAAATGGAATCTGCTTACACTACTTAAGAGGATCATTGAATGAAAACAGTTGTTCCAGTTTTGTTTTCTCAGAAATTTTTTACTATTCCATGCATGTTTCTGCCTGTAATAAAATAAGTATAACAAAAGCAATGAAACCTTAAAACATGGACTTTTTATACTTTACTAGGAATTTGCTATTTCAAGTAAGGTCCAAAACCGGTGACATCTAAGAGCTTATGAGAAATACAGTGTCTCGGGCCCCACCTGAGACCTACTGAATTGTATGTACATGTGTGCAGGTAATTCAGATGAACATTAAAGTTGGGAAATCACTGGACTTTTTCTAGTAATAATGGCCAGTGTAACTAACAAGTCAATGAAATGATATTTTTAATTTTTTTTCAATTTTTAATAAACTTTATTTATAAGATGATATTTTAATTGGAAGTGTTTTTATCAGATGATGAAAACAATAATGTTTGTTGTAAAAACAACAAAAACAAAGATGCCACAAAAAGTTATAAAACTACAATGTGAAAATCACCTAGAAAACCGTCACCAGAAATAAACACAGTTAACATTTTGATGCAAATCTTTACAGCCTCTTTCTATATGTGGTATATATTAAAAATAAAATAATTCTATATATGCTATTTATAAGCTGATTTTTATACTTATCAATATAAGGACATCCTTCCATGTCAATAAATATATTTCTGGCTTGTCATTTTAATTTTCACAAAATATTTTAGTGCATGGTAAAACGTAATTCATTTAAATAATCTCTTCTTATTTGACAAAGAACACATATATATTATTTCTTTTTAAAAAGTTTCTAAAAGTAGAATTTCAGAGTCAAAGGGTGAGCACATTTAAATTTTTATATACTTTGCCAGATTGCCTTCCATAAAATGTAAGTGGTAGCAATCTCCTAAATCTTTGCCAGTCTGGTAGGTGGGCAATTGTATAATTGTCAAATACCTTTAAATCAGATCCTAAAATCAAGTGTTTATGGAGGTGTATTTTTTCATATTAATTGATATTAATTAAGAATATGTGTTCAGTAATTCATGCTGTTTGTATTAAACAATTAAATAACTCAGTCTATTCAGAAAACTAGTAACCTAGAAAATAAAACCAGAAGATATGATTCAGTCTAGTTTCTCTGAAATGAAATTTTGAATTATTAAGGCTATGATATTCTCTCTCGGTTCTCTTTCTACCTCTCTGCACACACCTCCTTAGTTTTCTTGGTGAGTCTCTCCTTCCATGCCTACTTCTTTCTTACATAGGTTCTATCCTTGCAGATACACATCAGCTCTTATATTCTCACTCTATACTATCCTCCCTCCTGGGTCATCAAACCATCCACATCTGTCTCCAGCCCAGATCTGAGCCAGTCCTCCTGTGCATGGCTATTTCCCTTAGCTTGCAACAGTATTACCTATTCAAATATTTTTCAAGACTCAGTTCAGACATAACTTCATCTGTGAAGCCGTGACTTTCTGGCATTGCTAAGCTGTCTCCCCTTTGACTCCATCCCTCACTTCCATGTTCCTGGCTGCTCCATCACAGAGCATGAGTGTGTGTGATTGGCCATGTGCCCTCTTCTTATGGGCAAAGCTTATTCTCCCACCTCTGCTTCCTTGAGTACCAACACCAAACCTGGCATAAAGTACCATGATCAGTACCATTGTTAAATGAATCTATGTTGAATGATACTAGAAACTATTTACGAGTCCCTTTCACCCCAAATTCAGAAAAACTGAAACCAAGCAAATTAAAAACAAAGACAGAACAAAAATTCTAGGTGAAAGCATTTTAGAGACCTGTATGATTTACTAACTTAATACATTTCCTTAATGAAAGTCCTTAATTTCCAATAAATATCATAAATGAAGAACATATTTTGAGAGTAGAGGAAAAACAAAATTTTCTGCTTATAGTGCTCCATAGCTAATGGGAAGGGAAAAAAGCATTTTTCTTCTCTTATTTTTTCCTCATTTCTTAAAAACAGCAACCATTATTTAAAATTCTCTTCCCATCACTCAAAGAAAGAGAGACAGTTGTTCGTTCTGAGTTAGGTGGTTGCTTATCTGACCAGCAGGGTCAGGATAATAAATCACTCAACCCCTAGGGAATAATAAAATGCTTAATGGATTTTTGCAGTTTCCAGGGGAAAAAAATGTAAAGAGGAAAACTTTCAGGATTCAATTCATTTTTAAATACTGCACAATACTTAAGAAAAGACAGCATGGAGATCATATACAGGTGAGACAGATGGAAGGGGGAAAAATCTGAGAAGTGACATTTCCATTAGAGAAAAAGATATGGTCCATTTTTCACACATTCCATAAAGAGAATCTTTTCTTTCCTCGTTCCTACAAAGGAGCCCTAAATATTCTCCCAGCCCCATCCCAGCCCCAGCAGCACCCTGGCAGCATCTTTTCCACTCCTGGCAGTGATGGTTGTGTTGCCTCTGCTGATCTGCATGAAGGCAGCTAACAGCCATCGGGCTGTCACTGCCACGGCTTTCCTTGGTGCAAAAGTATTAAGCAGCAAGGCCAAATAGCCACTGCTCTGCTGTTGGGCGTGGAGTGGGGGGCAGGGGATGGCAATGAACTTGGGAACGGAGCAAGGTGGAAGAATTCTGGTCAAGGGTACACAAACACACTCTTGGCAAGGTTTTAAGTCCAAACTCAGAAAAGCAGGAAATGCACTAGGTGTTAGCTTCAGAGTCCTGAATGCACCGTGTTCATTTTGCATTCTGCATGGTAACACAAAGCCAAAAGGAAAAAGGACGGGAAAGAAGCAAGATGAAGCTATTGCATAATTACAGTTTCTTATCTGAGGGGAAGACTGCTTTACTGAATATTTATCACACAGAACAACTCACATTGTAATATTGCTTAAGTGTCAGAATATAAATTTTCCCTGTAACTTACAAAAACAACAGACAATTCCATGAAAGCTTTCATTCTGGATGAGCGTAAAATATTTTCCTTTCCCTGCTCCACACATGCTGTGTGGTCATAAGAAAATACTTAACATTTCTTTGTCTCAGGTAGCCTGTCAGGGTACACTTGCTTCTGCCTCAGCTTCACTCAAAGAAATAGAATATCAGATTCCAAAATACTCTAATCCTTAAAGGAGGTTGTAGGCAAGATACAAGTTTTATGTATCATAGCTAGAAAACATATGTGAATCTCCTAGAATTGTGCCTGGCACATCACAGTTATTTAACAAGTGTTACATACGTCCCCTTCTCCACCAGAGAAAATTAATTATACATTTTTATGTGTGCTCACTGAACAGAAAATAAGTTAGAATAAAATTGAGAGATTTTATTTTTTAAGAACATTGTATCATTCTTCCCTTCATTTTTGACTTTTTGTAATATGTCATCTGTGCATATAGTTCTGCTGAGCACTCATTATAGAAATAAACTAGTGGTACATGTCCATGAACCTAGCAACCTAATACAGAAGAATGGATATTGAAGTGATATTAGAAATTCTGTCACCTCTGAGCAGGAACTTCTGATGGAAGTTCCACAGTTACCATGTGTGGTCGGACTCGGGTCCAAGAATGCTGCAGTTTTGCCTCAGCTGGTCTAAAATCCAAGCATGTGACAACATTTTTGCTTCTTTTACAAGATCTTCTGGAGTTTGCACTCCCTTCATGATCGTGGCAGAGATTTTGCTGCTAAAATAACATATAGAGTCCTCACCAAAACGGTGTGCTGCTTAAATGCCAGAAAACTGCCGGTGTGGGCAAAACCTGCAAGTGACAGTCCCCACCTCCTAGCTGGATGGCCTTGTCTTCCCGCAGCATCCTAAAGTTGTCTTGGAAGAAGTGTTATTTTTTTCCCCCTAAAATAAAAATAGAATTTCTAGTTCTAGAATTCCCTGATTCTTTCTCACCTTCCATCTCTGAGTAAGCTCTATAAATGACCTGGTTCGAAAATGAACTAAAAATATTTACAGAATGTCCCATACAAATTAAATATCCTGAATGTAATCTTCATGTCTAAATGTTAAAATAAAAATATCCCTCCTACTAATGTTAACCAAGGGCTTTTATCCTTTAAAATCTATAACCAAAAGATTATTCTGCCTATTTGGCCAACACTACCTTCTTATTAAGAACAGGAAGTTGGGTCTCCCTTTACTTTTTACTACCATCAGTCAGCATTTAAAAACCCAATGCACACTTGCAAATTCAAGGCTTAACAGGGCCATGTCCTTTCCAAAGACATTGAATTTATTCTTTCATCAACAGCGTGTAAGTGCTTTCTACATGTAAGGCGCTGTTCTCAATGCTGGGAAATGACCATAGAAAGGACAGTCCCTGACTTTGGAGAACTTCCATTCTGGGGAAGAGGAAGTAGACCAGGAAGACAGCATCTCAAGGAGGGGTCTTGCAGCAGAAGCAGACCTGTACTCATGAGAAGCAAACAGACGGATGCAGACATGTAAGAGCAGCTGGGCCATGACCACGACTTCAACTATAATTCCGAGCGCTTTGGGAAGCCATTGGTGAGCTTGGAGAAGAGTGCAATGATGTGACTTGTATTTTAAAGGATCACCCTTGCTGTTGTGTGAATACATCCCAGAGAAACAAAGTGAAATTGTTAAAAAGCAACTAAGGAGAGCTTCTTAGGAGGTAGCAATGGAGGGGATGAGAAATGGTGATTCAGGATGTATCTCAACGTATTTCACATTCCACTAGACGTGGGATATGGAAGAATGGGAGAAATCAAGGATGGTTCCAAGGCTCTCGGGGTGAGCAACTGATACAACATATCATCTTTTACCAAGTGGAGTAGGCTGGGACTGGGGTGAGGGGAATTGAGGGTTCAGGACTGAAAGTGTTACGTTTGAGTTGCCTGCTGGGGATCTAAGTTGACATGTCCAAAAGGTGGTTGACTAAGTGGGAATAAGCCTTTCAGGCTGGCAAGGTGAATCAAATGCCATCAGTTGACTAGAAAATGCATCATAATCCAACTGTGTTGGTCACCTATTGCTGCAATAATGCTGCACGAAAAACCATTCCTAAACTAGGTGGCCTACAACGGTGATTTTTCTGGCTGTGGTCTGTGGGTTGGCTGGAATAACTGTACTCCCGGGTGCACTTTGGCTGGGGTGGCTGTAAACTTTGGGTCAGATCTGCCTTTGCTCTACATGTTCCATCAGAGGACCTGTGCTGACGGGGCAGCAGACAGCCGGCAAATGCTCTTCTTACAGTGATCACACAAACTGGAGAGAGCCAGAAGAATTACACAGTGCCTCTGGGGCTTTGTCTCAGAATACAATGACAGTGGGCTCACTGTCGCTTAGGCCCATATTCTACTGGCCAGCGCAGATCATTGGGTGATTGCCAACATCAATGGGGTGGAGAGAAATACTTGACATTTAGTGGTAGCGATACAAAACCACTTGGCAAAGAGTGTGGATGTTTACTTCTAGTACAGGGACGGCCTGAAGAATTGGGACAATGATCCAATCTACCTTCAACACATACTGTAGCCGTGGTTATAGCTAAGCTCACTACAAGTCTTTTTGCAGTCCCTCTGATCTTCCAACCCAATGAGTTTCTTCAAACGTCTATTTTTGAAAGCCATTTTATAAATGTGTTTGAGGTCATTTTGCTTGGAGTTTTTTCTACAAATAGAAAAAAATAGGTTTGTATTTTCTAATAACATGGTGCATGTCATACTTAAAATGCCATTTCTTTTTTTAAAAAAAGTCTTGATCAATGCTTCTCAGTCTCTCTGTGTGGGAGCACTTTTTCTTTATTTCAATAAGACATGGACCTATAATTTTGCAAAATACAGGAAAATTCATTGCTGAGACTAATTTTTTTGAAAAAAGCAAGATATACAAAATTCAAGCCCATGTTTTCAGGAAAGTACTTGATCACATTGCTATAAAGTAAGTTTCTAAGCACACTCAGTTTCTGTGCTTATCTTGCTGAAAATAGTTTATGAAATGACAGTGGCCCATGAACCACACTTTGAGAAGCACTGTCCTCGATGATTCTGCCATAGCCAGACCCCTTTACCCCAGAACTTTAGTACCACTGAATTATATCAATCTGAACACAAAACTAAGGTGCTAAGAATTTAAAACTGAATTTGACTTATACCCAAGTTTACTCAACTATTAATTCAATTTGCCAGGCTTTTTTGGACCCCAGGATTCCATGCTTCAGTTATTAAGTAAAAAAGAAAGAAAAGGGCTATGTCAAACAGCCATATCCTGCTTTATGATTTTCCACTATGTTTTCCTTGATTCTTATGGCAATGCCTTTTAGAATTTCCATCCGTGCTGTACACACACAAATTACTGAAATCTCCTGGCCACATCCTGAGGCTACCTTAATTGACTGCTATCAAGCTGTGCTTTTTAAATGTTCCAGCATTTGATCTTTTTAAAAATGCTCTGAGACTTAACTGATGTCAAACTGGCCGGTCTAATTTCCTGCTATGTCTTTAGATCCTTTGTAAAAAATAATTGGGTGTTGAATTAGGGTTTTTTTCCCCTTCTTTATTTCTTAAGGGATCAGTACTAAATTTAGTTAAGGTCTGACCAAAAAAAAAAAAAATCTAATCTGTCATATTTATTTTCTATAGTTGGACTTGCTGTCTCTTAAGTCAAAAGCTACTCCAGAGTCCAGAAAAAATTAAGTTGTGTTTACTCAGCCTTAGTGAAGGGGCACTTTTTAGAACTAGAGATATCTAGATGACCTGGATACACCAACATTGTGAATGGGATGTAATAAACATTGTCTAAACATTGTGATCAACATAGAACAGTGTTCAGAAGTCTTTCAGGTGGTGAAAAAGGAAAATCAGGGCTGGCCAGGTGCTCAGTAGGTTAGAGCGCCATGTTATAACACCAAGGTCAAGGGTTTGGATCCCTCCACCTGCCAGCTGCCAAAATAAATAAAGTAAAAAGAGTGATAGCACTAGTACTGACATTATAATAACGTTATAGTAACATTAGCAATGCCCTCTTTCCCACAATATTCTCAGCAAAAGATGAACCACGCATGACCAAGGGTCACAACTAATAACCAAGCCTTCTGGACCCTCAGCAGTGCTGAGGGGGCACTTAAAAGTGTTTAAGAGTTGAGTCAGATCTCCCAATTGCTCCTGAGGTTGTTTTTTGGTTTTTGGTTTGCTTTTTTTCATTACCATAGTTGTTGATTTAAAGCAAAATAAAACTTGTAAATATTGAATCATTTTGATTTTCTCTTGGAAACTCTTTCTTCCTAAATGGTAATGAACAGCTTATGATCAATTTCTTCAGAGCAATTCTCTGTGTTCGTTTTGGGCTACATCTAGGTGATGCCAACAAATCAATTAATCATTCAGTCAAAGCTGTTGAAGAAAAAAATGAAACGGTCTGCAGTTGAGCTGAATTGTCCCATCAATTTAGACAAAAGTGTTGATCCTCTAGACAACTGAGACATAATTCTCATGACACGATGTTCCCGTTTATTATATATGATTTTTGCAGCCTCATTGAGGATAGCACCTAATTCACTTTCTGTCTCTCAGAGAACCTTGAGTTAACAGGAACTAAGGTAATTGCTAAACAAATTACTAACCATCATTTGTATTCATAGGTAAATTCATAATAAGAAAACATATGGGTGTTTTATAAAATCAAAATGTTAAGTAGTTACATTTGGGCCTCAGCTCTACTTACAACAATTGTTATCTTATAATATATAAAATAGGAATAATAATCAAAATTTGTTGTGCTATATATATAAACATATATATTTATGTAAATTGATATTTCTACCAATACAATATATGAATGAAAGCAACTATACGTCTCAAACAAAAATACCAATAAATCTGAGAATGTTATTATGTTAGTCTGTTCAGTCTACCATAACCAAATACCACCCAGACCGAGTGGCTTAAGCAACAGAAATTTATTTCTCACAGTTCAGGAGGCAGGAAGTCCAAGATCAAGGTGTCATCAGGATGGGTTTCTTCTGAGGCCTCTTTTCCTGGCTTGTAGACGGCCACCTTCTCACCATGTTCTCACCTGGGAAGAGAGAATCTGGTTTCTCTTCCTCTTCTGGGCACTAGTTCTATCAGATTAAGGTCCCTTTATGATCTCACTAAACTTTAGTTTTGTCCCTCAAGGCCCTGTCTACAAATGCAGTCACATTGGGGGTTAGGGCTTCAAAATATGAATTGGGGGGGACACAATTCAGTCTATTACATTTATAGATCATAAAATAAGCATATCAAAGTAATGGAAGTCTTTTTTTAATAAAAGATACTGAGAAAACTATGCCGTACTCTATAATTCTAACCAGATTAAAATTAAATCACAGGACAAGAAGGAAAAGTGCTTATCATAACTAAGAGGATTAAAACTAAAAGGAGAAATTAGAAAAGAAAAGATCAAAATGGGTAACACTAAGAAAATTAAAACACCTACGTAAAAACACATAATAACATTTTTAAAAAAGAAAAACTACAGGTTGGTAGAAATAACAAAATAGGAGAAGGATAGCAGGAGAATAGAGATAAATATAGTTATATGTCATATTCATATATATCTTATATAAGGAACCTATAAAATGTTCAAGAGCACTGCTAAGATTGTATTAGAGAAATGCACAAAAAGGAAATACAAATATGAGATAAACAAATATGACAAAAGTTTATTCTATTTATCAAAAAAAATTAAAAGTAAAGCAATAATGACTAACATTTTATACCTAATAAATAAGCAATTTTTTTAAAAAAAGCAAAATGCTGGGGCTAATGTAGAAAACATTTATTCTAAAACTTTGCTAGAGACTATGCAAATTGTAAAAGTCTTTAATGAGAGAATCTGGTAAATACCTATCAAAAGTGTTAAAAATATTTCCCATCAGGTGAACCCAATAATCCGTTCTTGAGAAGATGCTACTATTAAAAACACTAAAAAAGTTATAATGATGTTCCTTTGAAGCAGACACCGTCGACTGCCTCCTGTGAAGGTTAATTTTATCTATCAATTTGACTGGACCACGGGGTGCCTGGGTATTTGGTCAAACATTATTCTGGGTGATTCTGTGAGGGTGGTGTTGGATGAAACGAACATTTAAATTGGCAGAGTGAGTGAAACACGTTGCCCCTCATAAGTTGGCAGCCTCATCCAATCAGTGCAAGGCCTGAATAGAACAAAAGGGCCGACCCTCCCTTGAGTCAGAGGGGGTTCTCTTGCCCGATGGCCTCTGAACTGAGATAGCAGCTTTTTTCCTTCGTTTGGACTTAAACTGAAACACTGGCGCTTCCTGGATCTGAAGCCTATTAGCGTTTGGACTAGACCAACACCGTTGGCTTTCCTGGCTCTAAGGCCGATGGACCCTAACTGAATTAAACCATTAGCTTTCCTGGGTCTCCAGCTTGCCAACCCACCTGGCAGATCTTGGGACCTGTCTGCCTTCATGTGAGCCAATTGCTTACAAATATATATATGTGTGTGTGTATATGTATGTGTGTGTATGTGTGTGTGTGTTCTGTCTCTCTGAAGAACTAATACACCACCATTTCTACTTTCTTTCTGCTAGCTGAAATCCAGTGTGCTTTGGGGGGCGATTGCCCAGCCCCAGAACAGAATAATGTTTGTCCAAGTCAGTTATGAAAAACCTGTTCTTTGCAGAGCTAAGTCTTATTTTGACATATCACCTGATTCTGGACATTAAAATCCAAGGTAAAGTCTGATGGGAGCACTTGAGAAGGGTTTTTCTCTCTGAAAAATGAGAGCCATAAAGAAAATGTCTTTTTTTTTCTTCCACCCTCTTCTCTGTGGTTTGGAGACTGTCCTGTGACGATGTGATATTTGAAGCAGCTGCAGCCATCTTGTGACCATGAGGAAAAACCCACAAGAACTACAGAGAAACTGTCTCAAATCTCAAGCATTGTTGAACAGTCTATCGGGCACTGGTTTATCATGCAAATAGAAAATCGCATTATGGCCTAAGCCATGGTTAATGAGACTCTCTCTTAATTTCAGATACAAATATCCTAACTTGTATCATTTACTTACTTCCTTACTTATGTATTTATAATAGCCAAAAATACATGGTAATTGCCTAAACCATATGGGAATAGTAAAGCAAACTATCATATATCAACTCAGTGAGAGATTATCTAGGCATTATAAAAGTTAAATACTAAAACCATGCAACAAAATGCCAACAATTTTGGCAAAAAGTCTCTCCAGTAAAGGCCAGCATTTATAAAATAATACTAAATATTGCTAAATAAAATTAAAAATTAAAAAATTTATAAATGCAAGTGCAAGCATAATGTTAAGTGTACAAAGATAATTACATATGTTATGAATAGTACAATACCATTTAAATATATTTTTAAAACACACAAATATATCTAATAGAGACTCCTGTGTCATAACAGCAAAGTAACATGGTTTGGACACAAAGCAAATTCATATTAGGAAGAATATGTGGAGAGTTTGAAAGGATTGGATCGGAGTTAGGAGACATAGAAAAATGTATCTACTGTTTATTTCTTTATAAGTGAACAAATTTTAAGCAAATATTATAAATGCTAACATTTATTTTAAGCAGTAGATATGTAAGTCTGTCATTTTTACTTCATAATTTTCTCTATTAAAGTTTAAATAAACTGAAAACAATGCATAGGGATAAGCAAATGTGGATAATTTTAAGTATAACTGTGATGAAAAATAGTAATTTCACTTCCTAGCATTAATTTTTTTAAGTGTAAGCTAATATTTGTAAAGTATTATTCAAGAGTTGTACAAGCCTTGCAGCTGAAAAGTCACTGAGCTGATTGTTAAGTGACCTCTTTCCTATTCAGCCATTAACTTGTGTGGCTGCAGTCATCAAACTCCTTTTGATTGGAGGAAACAGAAAATAATTTAACCTTGAGAGAAGAGGAGTCCACTGCAAAGTTACCAGGGCGTCATGGACCCCAGGGGAGGCATCTGACTGCACAAGGTGTGGAGAGGGACTTAAGCACTTTGGGGGCACCCAGGCCAGTCTGAAGGAAAAGTGCTTCACTGCCCTGCATTGCAGCTGTTTCTTCTGTCTCCAGACAGGCTTCCTTTGCTTCTTTGATCCACATGGTCTGAAAACATGATCACTTATACCTTGCATGTTACATGTCTAGCCTTACAAAGAAAAAGCAATAAAAGAGAGACTGGATTTTTTGATCCCAATGTCACACTCCAAAGGTAAGAAATTCATTAGATCCATCTGGATCAGGTGCCAGGGATGGCCCAATACACTATGGCAAGAAGTTTGGGATTGAACTGCACAAATGGCTGGGCCAGCCCTGTGACCATGTGAAGTGGGAGGGAGGTTAAGGGAGAGCAATTCCCTAATGGAGAAGCTGAGCAAACATAATCCACGCCAGCCCATTACAAGTCACTTTATGTATCTAAGCCTCAGTTTTCTCATCTGAAAAATAACAAGTGGCAAGAAATCAGTGTTTGCTTAAAAATTAAACAATATTGATCACACTCCATCCCTAATAATCTCATAAAAATAATATCTCCAAGATATAATATTGTTGGGATTGCTGCTTTCTCTATTCCTTGGTGGGTCATTGGGGCTTTATAAAGGTTCTGATAAGAACTGCAAGTAAGAAACTTAGTAATTTTGTTTAAAAAGAATGTCCCAAACTTACCTGACCATGGAATAATCTAACCCAAACGTATTCAACCCAAAAAGGGATTCACCAAGGCATATTATAGTCAAAATGACTAA
>NW_007741522.1:9790-10922 GCF_000696425.1 Galeopterus variegatus | reverse complement strand
TAAGAAACTTAGTAATTTTGTTTAAAAAGAATGTCCCAAACTTACCTGACCATGGAATAATTTTTAGAGGAACACCTAAGACCTACAGACACTTCAGGAATCACTGTGCTTTACTATTTGTGCGAGCCTCGCACTGCAGATCATCAGCACTATGCTTCTGCAGGAAATACAATTTTTAAGAAAGCAATAATGGTCCCATAAACCATTTTTGTTAATAATCACTCTCTGTCATATGCTTGAGGCCTCTGAAAAACAAAATTGCCCAAATTGCCCTTCTGAATCTGTGCGAACCCTGGTCAAACTTTTATTGGCATGAAAGCTCCCCTTGCCTTATCGCCTTTTTCTAATAGCATTTGTCACTTATTTTTGGCAAAATTATAAAAAACCCAGAGACGGATTTCCATCCACAGTACCAATAAAGAGGTTTCAGAAAGAAACTCAGTGTAGAAACTAAAATCAGGCAATAGTTTCTCAGTGGGGTTGATGCAGAATTTAAACACTAGAGCGCTTGATGTTAAGTGCAGATTCCACGGTTAAATACAACGTCCTTTTAGTTCTTTCATTTGCTGTCAGGTTTATATTTAAAACTTATATAAGGCATCCGCATCTTCCACGTTATGAATCAATGTAGACTTCAGCTCTGTCTTGCACGAGTAGCCAACCAATACATTTAGCTCTTTATTCCTAGGGGGAGTCCCCAGTCACCATCTTTATTACAACACTTTATTGAAAATGTGTAATTTCAGTTCCATGTTTCAAATTGTATTTTATTAGTAAGAGTTATTTGCTGTTCCCTAGAAAGTGATTTGAAGTCTGAGATAATTACAGAATCATAGAACTATAAAGCACATCCGGAGGTCACCAAGCCCACCTTCTACTCTCAAAGCAGACCTACAACTTGGCTAAGAAAGCTATATTTCTAGCCACTTTGCCCCAGGTAAAAAATTACACATTTTCCAAATGTAGTTTAAACTCATGTATAAAAATTGTGACAAGTAAGTGTGGTCTATCCTCACAACAGGAAGAATAAATTAGAAACCATACGATCTTACAGGAGGCCCCTTACTGGCCCCTTTTCTTTCTACCCAACTTTCTAAGGGCTTGAGAGTCCATACTACTGATTCAGCTCTTA
>NW_007741522.1:6787-9142 GCF_000696425.1 Galeopterus variegatus | reverse complement strand
ATTTTTTTATTGAAACATAATTGATTGTCCACATCTGTGGAGTATAGCATTGAACATCAATACCTGTGTGCCATACGTGATGCTCAGATCAGGATAATTAGTATATTCAGCATCACACAATGTAATCGTTGTCTGTGACCCTTTACAAGCTTAAACTTTGAAGTCCTATTGGATTCCTTCCTTTCCCTCCATCCACACAGCCTGTCTGCCAGTCTTGGGGTGCCTCACCCCATGCATCTCCCATGTACCCTCTTTTCCATTTCTGCTGGGGCCTCCCCTCCAGCTCTCCAGCTCCCTATTGCTTCTCATTTGCTTCTCACGCTTGCACAATTTCCTAATTGGTGCTTACATCAGCTATAGATTAAATTCAGTGCATGAAACACAAAGCTCTAGCCACATACACAGCATCTCAGAAAAAAATATGGGTCATTTTTCTGTGACAGCACAGTAGAGCTGGCAGTAGGCAGTACAGGATAATATAGCAGTGCCACAGTATCGTGAGGAACTCAGGATACTGCTGGCTTTCCAAGCCGACATCCTCACGGTCTCGGGCAGTTTTATTACCGCAGGCTGCTCCCCACTTTTAGAGAGTATTTTCAGAAGACCTAACCCATGACTTCAGGTTATATTACATTGGCCAAAACTAGATACTGCCAGCACTCTCTTCAAAAGAGAAATGCGAGTATGGTTGAATTTTTTGATTGTTTTCTGTTTCCTTTTTAAGCTGTTTTTGTCACCCTCCCCTACAAAACCAGTGTCCTGTAAGGAAAAGGAGGGAAATCTACTGGGTAAATAATCAGCAGACTCTGCCACAGTATCCTTGCCTTCAGATTTCCTGGGATAACATGAAGATCTTGCCAGATTGATCTTCTCAAGCACAACTCTGACCACATCAAAGCTTCTTAAAATTTTTCAGTGCTCCTTCAAATAGTATCATAAATAAAGCCCAAGTTTCTTGAACCACCAATTAAAAAAAAATAATGACTAGACCCCAGACTGTTTTTCCATTACTCTGCTCCAGGACACATATTAAAATTAAGCCAGTCATTATTATGGCTATTATCCAAACACGAACATGTGCTGTACCAGTTCCATCTTTTCATCTTTTTTTATTGGTTATGAATATTCATGAGTTACAGAGCTGATTGTCAGCCCTCATGCCCAAGATGTGAAGGTCACATTCATACTGGCAGCATGCCCATTACCACAAATTGCGTTTGTACTCTGTGTCCCCCACCCAATTATCCTCAACCTCCCACCCCTCCTTCCCCCCCGGCTCCACTTTGCATCCCAAGGTAAGTTCTCTCTCTCTGTAAGTCCAGTGCACCACTGTGGTCTTTCTTTCTTCCGTCTTTCTCTCTTAGCTCCCACATATGAGTTAGCACATGCGGTATTTATCCCTCTGTGCTTTGCTTATTTCACTCAACATAAGTTTCTCCAGACTCATCCATGTCGTTGCAGATGGGAGAATTTCATTCTTTTTTATGGCAGAGTAGTATTCCATGGTATATATATACCACAGTTTCCTTATCCAATCATCCATTGATGGACATTTAAGTTGGTTCCATGTCTTGAATATTGTAAATAGAGCTACAATGAAGATGTGAGTGCAGGTATCCCTTCGACATGATGATTTCTGGGTATATATCCAGAGGTGGGTTTGATGGATCATATGGAAGATCTATCTGTAGTTGTTTGAGAAACCTCCATACTCTTTTCCATAGTGTTTGTACTAATTTACAGTCCCACCAACAGTGTAGGAGTGTTCCCTTCTCTCCACACCCTCACCAGCATTTGTTATTCACCATCTTTTTGATTATAGCCAGTCTGACTGGGGTGAGGTGGTATCTCAGTGTAGTTTTAATTTGCATTTCCCTAATGAATAGTGATGTTGAATATTTTTTCATGTACCTGTTGGCCATTTGTATGTCTTCCTTTGAAAAATGTCTGTTCATCTCCTTTGCCCATTTTTTAATTGGATTGTGTGTGTTTTTACTGTGTAATTGTTTGAGTTCCTTGTATATTGTGGATATTAATCCCTTATTGGATGCATAGTTAGCTAAAATTTTCTCCCACTCTGTAGGTTGTCGTTTCACTCTGTTGATTGTTTCCTTTGCTGTGCAGAAGCTTTTTAGTTTGATATAGTCCCATTTGTTTATTTTTTCTTTTATTCCTTGTGCTTTTGGGTTCAAGTTCATAAAGTCTGTGCCCAGACCTAGTTCCTGGAGTGTTTCACTTATATTTTCCCTTAGTAATTTTACACTTTCAGGTCTTGAGTCTTTAATCCATTTTGAGTTGATTTTAGTATATGGTGAGAGGTACATATCTAGTTTCATTCTTCTGCATATGGATGTC
>NW_007741522.1:4247-5787 GCF_000696425.1 Galeopterus variegatus | reverse complement strand
ATTTGGGGGCATTTATTTTATATCCTGCAACATTACTGAAGTTATTAACCAGCTCTAGGAGGTTTTTGATAGAGTCTTTAGATTTTTCTATATACTGTATCATGTCATCTGCAAATAGAGACAGTTCAACTTCATCTTTTCTAATCTGGATTCTCTTTTGTTCTTTCTCTTGTCTGATTGCTCTGGCTAGTACCTCCAGTACTATGTTAAATATTAGTATTGAGAGTGGGCATCCTTTTCTTGTTCCTGTTCTTAAGGGAAAGGCCCTCAGTTTTTCCCCATTCAGAATAATACTGGCGGTGGGCTCGTCATAAATGGTTCTTATTGTGTTGAGATACTTTCCTTCTATACCTAATTTGCTCAGAATCTTTATCATAAAGCGATGATGAATTTTGTCAAATACTTTTTCATCATCTATTGAGCTTATCATATGGTCTTTGTCCTTGTGTTTGTTGAAGTGATGTATCATATTTATTGACTTCTGTATGCTGAACTGTCATNGGCTGTAAGCCTGAGGGGTGATTTCTGGTTCTCAATTCTGCTCCACTTTTCTGAGTGTCTATTTTTATGCCATTACCATGCTGTTTTGGCTACAATAGCTTTGTGGTATAATTTGAAGTCAGGTAGTGTTGTGCCTCTGGCTTTATTTATTTATTTATTTATTTTTTGCTCAGGATTGCTTTGGCTATTCAGGGTATTTTGTTGTTCCATATGAAAGTTAAGATCTTTTTTTCCATTTCTGTGAAGAACGCCATTGGTATTTGGATGGGGATTGCATTGAATCTGTATTTTGCTTTGGGTAGTATAGACATTTTCACAATGTTAATTCTTCCAATCCAAGAGCATGTAATATCTTTCCATCATTTTGTATCTTTCTTAATTTCTTTCAGAAGCGGTTTGTAGTTCTCATTCTAGAGATCTTTCACCTCCTTGGTTAAATTGATCCCTAGGTATTTTATTTTTTTCATGACAATTGTAAATGGGCTTACTTTCTTTATTTCTCTTTCTGTTAGTTCATTATTTGAGTATATAAATGCAACTGATTTGGGGGCATTTATTTTATATCCTGCAATATTACTGAAGTTATTAACCAGCTCTAGGAGGTTTTTGATAGAGTCTTTAGGTTTTTCTATATACAGTATCATGTCATCTGCAAATAGAGACAGTTCAACTTCATCTTTTCTAATCTGGATTCTCTTTTGTTCTTTCTCTTGTCTGATTGCTCTGGCTAGTACCTCCAGTACTATGTTAAATATTAGTATTGAGAGTGGGCATCCTTTTCTTGTTCCTGTTCTTAAGGGACTTTTCTTGTTCCTGTTCTTAAGGGAAAGGCCCTCAGTTTTTCCCTATTCAGAATAATATTGGCGGTGGGCTCGTCATAAATGGTTTTTATTGTGTTGAGATACTTTCCTTCTATACCTAATTTGCTCAGAGTCTTTATCATAAAGCAATGATGAATTTTGTCAAATACTTTTTCAGCATCTATTGAGCTTATCATATGGTCTTTGTCCTTGTGTTTGTTGAAGTGATGTATCATATT
>NW_007741522.1:2303-3611 GCF_000696425.1 Galeopterus variegatus | reverse complement strand
TAGCTAATGGTTTGTCTATTTTATTTATCTTCTCAAAAACCCAACTTTTTGTTTCATTGATCTTTTCTATTGTTTTTTGGGGTCTCTATTTCATGTAGTTCTGCTTTGATCTTAATTATTGCTTCCCATCTGCTACCTTTAGGTTTGGACTGTTGTTGTTTTTCAAATTCTTTGAGGTGTAGTGTTAGGTCATTTATTTGAAGTCTTTCCATTCTTTTGATGTATGCATTTATTGCAATAAATTTTCCTCTTAGTACTGCTTTTGCAGTATCCCACAGGTTTTGGTATAATGTATCCTTATTTTCATTAGTTTCAAGAAATTTTTTTACTTTCTGTTTAATTTCTTCTTGGACCCACATGTCATTCAGGAGCCTATTGTTTAGTTTGTTTCCATGTATTTGTATATTTTCCAGAGTTTTGCTTATTATTAGTTTCCAGTTTTAGTCCATTGTGGTCTTAAAAGATACTTGGAATGATTTCAATATTTTAAAATTTGCTGAGACTAGATTTGTGACCTAATATGTGGTCTATCCTGGAGAATGTTCCATGAGCTGATGAGAAGAAAGTGTATTCTTTAGTCGTTGGGTGAAATGTTCTGTATATATCTGCCAGGTCCAGTTGGTCTAAGGTGTAGATTAAATCCTGTGTCTCTTTGTTGATTTGTTGCCTCGAAGATCTGTCCCATACTGAGAGAGGGGTGCTCAGATCACCCACCATTAACGTATAAGGGCCTATTTCTTTCTTTAGGTGTAACAGTGTTTGCTTTATATATCTGGTGCTCGAGTATTGGGTACAGATATATTTATGATTGTTATGTCTTCTAGCTGGATAGATCCTTTTATTATTATATAGTGGCCTTCTTTGTCTCTTTTAATGTTTTTTGTTTAAAGTCTATTTTGTCCAATATCAGAACAGCTACTCCTGCTCATTTTTGGTTCCTATTTGCATGGTATATCTTTTTCGATCCCTTCACTTTTAGTCTGTGTGTGTCTCTACAGGTGGGGTGGGTCTCTTGAAGACAGAATGTACTTGGTTCTAGCTTTTTAATCCAATTAGTCAGTCTGTGTCTTTTGAATGGGGAGGTTAATCCATTCATATTTAGGGTAGTTATTGACAAATATTGTTTAATTCATGTCATTTAATTGCTTCTTGTTTAGATGATTTAAGTATCTTTTGATCATTACTTCCCCTTTTATTCCTCTTCTTCAATGTTAGTTGGAAATTTAAAGTGACATGATTTAGCTTCTTTATCTTTCTCACTGGAATTTTGGTTTTAATGGTGGGTTTTGCTCTTTCTTGTGTATTTGT
>NW_007741522.1:0-1303 GCF_000696425.1 Galeopterus variegatus | reverse complement strand
TTTTTTTTTTTTTTTTTTTTTTTTTTTTGTCTGCCTGGGTTATTTTGAATAGACCATCTTCAAGCTATGAAATTCTTTCTTCTGCTTGCTCTACCCTGCTGCTCAAGCTCTCTGCTGTGTTTTTTATTTCATTGAGTGAATCTTTCATTTCCAGGAGTTCTGCTACACTCTTTTTTAAGGTATTAATCTCTTTGTAAATTTCCTCCTTCGTATTTGGATATTTTTTCTTGTTTCATTGTGTTCTCTAATTGAGTCTTCTTTTATTTCTTTGAGTTTTCTTAAGATCATTGCTCAGAATTCTTTTTCAGACATTTCAAGGATTCTCTGTTCCATGGAGTCTGAAATTTGAGCATTACTATAATCTTTCAATGGTGTCATATCATCTTGTTTATTTGTAGTTCTAGTATTTTTTCATTGATGTTTGGTCATTTGGTAGAGCGTTTGCTTCTTCTATTACACTGAGGTTGGCTATGAGGATAAAGATTTCTTCCTCTATCTGCAGGTTTTACTGGTGACTCTTATATCAGAGTATTTGAGTGAGCAGTAGGTTACCTGTGGAGTGGCCCTGGCTGCTAATGTGGTGGTGAATTGTCTTTGCTTCACAGTAGGTGTGGTAGTGGCTATAATATACCACCTTGGGTCCTGTTCTAGAATCTGTGGCTGTAGAATGAGCCCCCAGCAGGTCTCCTCAGCTCACCTTGGCAGGGCAGGCCATGGGTCCCGGTGCCTCCCTCTGGGTCCAAGAAGGGGGAAGGGGTCGGTCACACGACATGCGTCTCCACAGCTCCCCTCCAGCAGGCTGGGCCAGGCCCTAGTTCCATCCTTTCAATACACCTGGAATGCTCCCTCTGCTGCCATCATCATTTCTTGAAATTCTCACCTTTCTTCAAGGCTCAACTCAAATGTTACCTCTTGTAAGTTTCTGATCACTTCTCTCCTACCTGCCCGGAATGAAGCTCTGATAGTGGTAACACAGACAGATGAGTTAGGTTCACTCTCATCTCTGCATTCACTTTTTATGTACATGACCTCATTTAATACTAACAACATTACTAACAATACTAACTAATAACATCTCATAGAGGAGACACCTGAGAACCAGTCTATGAAACATGCTCTCAAACGCGCACTGCTAGTAAATAGTCAGTGGTCAAATTCAGTGCCAGGAAGAGGCACCACATGAGGACAACTCCCTCTACTAAAGCACCAAGCTCATGGTCTGAAATCTTCTATGGCTCTTTTTCTTCCGAGGAGCGTGTCGTATTGATCTTCTCAGTCCCCATACCTAGAAAAGTCATCACAA
>NW_007741521.1:22404-25087 GCF_000696425.1 Galeopterus variegatus | reverse complement strand
GAGGTTTCGGTGATGGGACATAATAACCAACTACATTGTATATTGACAAAATAAAAATAATTTTAAAATAAATGTTCAAGGCCAGATGGAGATACCTAACCATCAGAAGTAATGTGGGTACAATTATCACAAGGCCAGAGTGGCTACTGAGGAACCCAGTACACAGAGGGTTGTGGAGATGATTAATAGGACAAAGGGTCCCTAGGGGCAAGATAGATGAACAGCAAACAAAGGAGTTGCTTAATTTATACAATCAAAAGAAACCAACGATGGATGATGAGGAAGCTGAAGACAGCCACCAATAAAATAAAACCACAATCTGGTGCCCAGCTTCTGGAACTAGGCCGATTTCTGAGACCAGGACTCCACTGATGAAGGAGAAACCAGTTCCTTTAAGGATAAATCCTGCTACACCATGGCAACCATGTCCAGTAATAATTACTCAGTTTTTTCCCAAATGCCATCTATTCGGGTACCCACAAAATAGGGAAAGGAGATTATCCAGACCTTTTGAGGATTATTCGAATTGGAGTATAAATTGACATTAATAACCAGGGACCCAAGGCATCACAGGTTATAGACCCTTGTTAGAGTAGGATATATAAGGGTCAGTTAAATAAATGGAGTCCCAATCCAGGTCCAGCTCACAGTGGGTTCATTGGGTCCATAGACTTGATCCCAAATGTATAAACGGAATGAACATGCTTATTAGCTTGTAGAACCCTTACATTGCTGCCTTAATTCCTGATGTAAGAGATATTGAAGTGGAACAGGCCAAGTAGAATCCTTTGAAACTGCTTTCCCCTACCCCGATCCCTGGCCAAGATAGTAAATCAAAAATAAGATCGCATCCCAGGAGGGACAGCAGAGATTAGTGCCACCCTGAAAGACTTATAAAATTAAGAGATGGTGGTTCCTCAGATTTTATCATTTAATTCATCAATCTGCTCCCTACAAAAATAAGATGGATCATGACAGATGACAGTGACTTCCTAAAAGTCATCCAAGTAGCAGCCCCTATTGTAGCTGCTGTGCTAGATGTGGTATCTTCACTAAAGCAGATTCATACAGCCTCAGGCATATGGTGTCCAGTCATAGATCTAGCAAATGCCTTCTTTTCCAGCCCTATCAGAAAGGAGGATAAGAAACAGTTCTCATTCCTGTGAGAGGAATAATTTATACATTTATGATCTTTTAAATTTATGGGTAAGTCTTGGTCTTGCCCCAAGACTATGTTAATTCTCCTGCTCTCTGACCATCATTTCAGGTCTAAAGGTCCTGGACTATCTGGACATCCTGCAAAATATCTCATTGATCCACTATATCCATACCATTAGCCATTTGAGCAAGAAGTGGCAAATACATTGGAGGCCTTGGTAAGACATATCAGAGACAAACCCTATGAGATTCAGGGGCCTGTTACATCAATAATGTGGGTCCAGTGGTCAGGGGCATGCTGTGAGATCCCTCAAAGTACGAGACACAGTACTGCATCTCTCACCTCCAACCACTGAGAAGGAAGCATGATACTTAGTGGCCCCTGTCGGTTCAGGAAGCAGCATATTCTGCACTTGGAAATGCTGTTCTGATCTACTTACTAGAAGACCCAGAAAGTCACTAACTTTGAGTGGGTCCCAAAGAAAGAAAGGGCTCTGCAGCAGGTCCCAGGCTGTGGTGCAAGCACTACTTGGACCATAGAACCAATTACAGCCTATTGCACTAGAGGTTTCTATAGTGTAAAAAGATTCCATGTGGAATTTATGGTGAACCCCAATAGGAGAAACACAAAGTAGAGCCCTGGGTTGTGGAGCACGGCCATGCAATGTGCAGTAGAAAACCATACACCATATGAAAAGCAGCTCTTGGTGCTCTACTGGGCTCTGGTAGACAGAGTATCTGTCCATGGCACATCAAATGACCATGTGGCCAATCCTGCTCATCCTTCACTGGATTCTGTCATAAAGCCAGGCAGGTTCAGTAACAACCCATAGTAAGATGGATATGGTTCATCTTGGATCAGGCACAAGCAGAACCAGGGGACACATGTAAGCTGTGTTCTCCACCATCATTGTACCAGTCCCTCTTTCTCAGCTCACACTATGACCTTGTGAGAAGTCTTGTAAGAACAGATGATGAAGGGGGGAAGTCCAAGCTTGATGCACGTATGGATTGGCTCAGTATGTCAGTGTGAGCCAAAAAATGGACTGATGCTGTAATATAACCCCACTCAGGGGTGGCCTACAAGATAGCAGTGAGGAAAAACCCTCCCAATGAGCACAGCTCTGGGCAGTGCACACGGCATCTACTTTGTGTGGAAAGAAGTGATCTGAGATGAGAATAAACATGACTTCAGGAGTATTGGCAAAAAGCCTGGCAGGTTGGTCAGAGGCCTGGAATGAGAAAGATTGGACAATTGGAAACCAGGAGTTCTGAGGAAGGGGGGGACACTGATGGAGGTAAGGAATGTACACAAAGTATGAAGATCTTATATCTCATCTTGACACCCAACCAAGAGCCCCCACCACAGAAAAGAGATTAACAGATTAACAGCACAACTCAGCTAGCTGATGCCAGCCAGCCTCTTGTCAGCCAGTGAGCTCATGAGTGGAGAATCCAATGGCCGTAGGGATGGAGGCTGTGCATGGCCCAACAGCATGGGCTCCCAGTAACTAAAGCTCATCTA
>NW_007741521.1:19355-21685 GCF_000696425.1 Galeopterus variegatus | reverse complement strand
GTAGGGATGGAGGCTGTGCATGGCCCAACAGCATGGGCTCCCAGTAACTAAAGCTCATCTAGCTCCTGCTGCTGCCAAAAGTTCACCTGCCAGCAACAATCCAGTGTTGAGCCTCTTATCTGGCAACATCCCTCAAGGAGATCAGCCAGCCACTTGAAGGCAAGTTGACCTCACTGGACCCCTTTTACTATGGAAGGGGCAGATAGACATATCAGTGTGGATTGACACATATTTTGGGTGTGGATTTACCTTTTCTGTCTACAGGGCCTCAGCCAGCACCACTATCCAAGGAATTACAGTGTTTGATCCACCAACAAAGCATCCTTTATAACACTGTATTGACCCTAGGACAACTTCACAGCAAAAGTGGTGGAATAGTAACACATGGAATTCACTGATCCCACACATTCAGAAGCTCTTGGCCTAGTAGCGCATAGGAATGACCTCTTAAAGGTGTGGCTGGGGCACAAGATTGGAGATGATACTTTGCAAAGATAGGCACAGTCCTACAGGACTCATAACTCACCCTAAGTAGTTAGAATGCATGGGTTCAGAAATAAGGGTGGAGTCAGAAGTGACCTCACTTACCTGACTTCCAGTGACCCACTTGCTTCCTCCCCACAACTTAAGCTCTGTGAGCCTCAAGGTCCTGATTCCCAAACAGCAAACACTTCCATTAGGGAACACAAAAAAGCATCTTACTGGAAATTAAGCTATGGCTGCTGGCTAGTCACTTCAGAGTCCTCATGCCAAGAGACCAGCAGGTAAGGAAAAAAGTTACTATACTGGCAGGGGTAGTTGCTCCCAGATCTTCAGGAGGAGGAAGGGCTCCTTCTACATGATGGGATCTCAAGTGATCCACTACAGTGTCTCTCGGTGCTCCTATATCCTGTTTTAGTAGTAAATACGCAAGAAAAGCAGTCTTGGCTTGAAAAATGAGGCTCAGATCCACAGGGACAAGGATCTGGGACATCCCATCAGGCAAGCCATCTAGACCAGTAGAGATGCTGGCTGAGAGTGAAGAGAAGCTAGAATGGGTAGCTAAGGAGGGAGATGATAAGAGCTTGTTTCAGCCTTGAGACCAGCTACAGCAACAGCGACTGTAGTTCATTCCACCAACATCGCTCTTTAAATTCCCCAGGAAATAAGACAAACCAGAATGCTGGAGAGGTGCCCAAATATGGTGGCAAGTGGATTTGAGCAACATGAAGGGTAGACTGTGGTGAATTCTGTGGTGCCCTGCTCAGAATCCCTCTTCAAGGCCAGCACACCCTTCCCCAAGCTGCTGAATTCATAGTTGAATCCCTTTTGAGACATCCTCCCAGCCATAGAGGATTGCTTTGACCAAAGCTACACCTGCCTCCCGTGGGACAGCCCAAGACCAAAGACTNGGGTTATTCCAGCTCCAGGACTCCTTGTAGGATCAGCTGAGGCCTCAGTTGCAAGTGTCTTACAGGTCTGCCTCCTCATTTTCTTACATGTATAGAGACCGCTCCACAATAAACCTTCTACATACAACTCTCCAACTCAGTCTATTTCCAAGGAACCCAGTCTAAGACAAATGTTCCTCGCATGGGAAAATATTTACGATGTAAAATCACTTATCCTGACAGCAGATAACCACTCTCCAACATTTGAACATTTGCTGATCTCTATTAATTGATTTTTTTGGTGGCTGGCCAGTACGGGGATCCGAACCCATGATCGTGGTGTTATAAGACTGCTCTCTAAGCAGCCGAGCTAATCAGACAGCCCATTTGCTGATCTCTAGCTATGTGCCAGGAACTGTCCCAGGCTCTTTAACATTTACAAGGGTATTTCAAAAAGTTAATGGAAAAATAGAATTAAAAGATAATGCAAATATTTCCATTAACTTTTTGAAGACCCTTTGTATTATTTCATTTAGTCGTCATAATAAGCCTGCAAGGTAAGTGTATCAGTTCAGAATTCTTTGTGCAGCTAGAAAGAGCAGTGCTGACTTTTGTTCTCTGAGTGCCCTAAATGATGTACTTCAGTGGAGAGAAAAGTAAAGGCACAGTTTACCATAAACAATGGTGAGCCCCAAAAGTCATATTTTTTTTTTCCTTTTTGTCTGTTTTCGTGTCCGGCAACAGAATCGCAACCCTCGGTGCTGCTCCCACACCTCGTTCAGCCGGCGAGTGGGAACCGGTCTGTATGTGGGATCCGAACCCTCGGCGGGAGCGCCACCACGCTCCCAAGCGGCGCACTGTAGCAGTGCGCCACCGGGCCGGCCCTAAAAGTCATATTTTTAAACAGCATAAATTTAGTTATATGTTGACTGTAAAAAAGAACAGTGATAAAGCTAACTT
>NW_007741521.1:13304-18356 GCF_000696425.1 Galeopterus variegatus | reverse complement strand
ATTCATTCTTAGAAATCATGATATTTCTTTATGCCCTTTGCTCGACCTATCACTTCCCAAACCCCCTCCCACCCCCCCATCTCTGGTGTCCCTAGGTTTGTTCTCTCAGAAACTCCCTTTTTTAAAGTAGAAATTCCAGGTGTGGGTTCCGCGACACGCCATTTGCTGAGTCCATTTCTAGACTTTAAGCACAGCTCATCTGCCAAGCTGCTAAGGTTTTAGCCTGTGACTCATCAACCCTGTGGACTCGTTACCATGTAGTCTCCCTTTGATCTCACCCTATACTTGAGAAATATAGGGTAGAAAAGAATCTAATTGTGAAAACTAGACTCAAACAATTAGCCAATGTTTGTGGAGGGCACATGCTAATTTTCCTAAATCAGTGATTGAGGAAGAAATAGAAATTTATCTACATACTGCTAAATAAGGATAGGAACAATGAACACCCAAACTGAGTTTTGACAAGTTGAAAAAGGAAATGTTTATAAACACGTCTAAATGCAAACTAGAAACTAACTGTTGTTTATTAAGATCAATTTCTAGGGGTGGGAAAGGGAGAGAGGGAGAGAGGAAAGGGAGGAGTCAGTAAAGGGCCACAAAAATTGATTACATTGTATAATGATAAATATACTATTTATACTGATTTGACATCTAAATAAATAGATAAACAAACATCAAAAAGAAAAAAAAAGATCAATTTCACTTAATCTTTGAAATTTCTAATATGTACCAGAAAAGACCCCTTTCTTATGTTTATATCTGATGGCTTCATTCAAATCACTCTCTATAGTCCTTTTACTCAGTTTCTTATACAGAAATCAAACATTACTTTCTATCCTTGATGAAAGAATATTTTAAATGTAAGTATTTATAAGCATTTCAGTGTACGTGAAAATAAAAATGAAGTTAAAAATAAAAAATTGTGATCCATAGTTTTATATTAATACATCATAGTCATGTACTCTTGTTTGTATTTTCAACTAGATTCTGAACCCCAAAGAAAAAGCTTCTACTGCCTATTTTTGTATAATGTACACCTTACCCCCTCTTCCTAATGCCCTCACCTTGAACTATATCACTTTCAGTGATGTGCATATAGTGAGCACTTAATAAATGTTTGCTGGTGAATAAATTGCTTTCCATTGCACTACCAAAGCTAAAAAAAAAAAAGAAAGAAAGAAAGAAAGAAAAGAAAAGAAGAGAAATACAATTTATAGCTTCCAAATTGGCAAGGAAAAAATGAAAGGGAATATAGATAATACTATGAATGTAATAGAGAGCAGGAAGAGAAAGGAAAGAAGTAAAAGATAAAGGCGGACTTTTTCTAGTGGGAGATGCTAGAAGGCTGAAGACAGAATTTCCCAAACTCCTCTGAGGCTATGGTTCTGCATACAGATTAGATTACACATCTGGTTATACCAATTGAAGAGTTAGAAGATGGAAGTGAGGCAAAGGCCATGTTCCTGTAAACTCCTGGACTGTTTTCACTAGCAAGTAGTTATGGCAATAACAGACTTGACTTTAGCAGTTTTCCTATGTCCTACTCCAGATTCTTGGGTCTTGAGAGGAAATTGATTTGGCATAGCTTCTTGATCTTGACGCAGCTAAAATGGTGACCTCAGAGATATTTGTCCTCTGTTTAGTCAGTTCTATATTCCTCAGGGGATCATTCTTGAAGATGCCTAGAACCAGTCCTTCAGCTGTGCCAGCAATCTTAGAGCATGTAAATCCCTGTGCTATAGCCCTTCCTGTTTGAAACACCTAGAATGTTTCAGTTTCCTTCAGCTAATTTTGTAGCATCAGATGCTTTTGTTACAAAACATGAATAACTGAAAATAAATGAGTTAAACATTCAACTCATGAATCTATAAAAAGTAAAAATAGTAAACTTGTTAGGAGTAAATTAATAGCATGGGAAGCATTTATTACAAAACATTGAGGACTGAAAATAAATGAGTTAAGTATTCAATGTAAGAAAGTATAAAACAATTGAGTAAATCTAAAGAGAGTTGTAGGAGGGAAATAATCAAGATAGAGACACATATTGATGAATAAGAAAACAAACAATAAAGTCCATACACATAAAGCAAAAATAGGTTCTCTGAAAAACTTTAAATGATCAAACATATAGCAAGAATAAAGGGAAAATGTACAAATAAAAATATTAGGAACAAAAAGGGGAGATTTAACTATAGAAACAGTAGAGATTTTTAAAAATCATATGAAAACCAATAATGATTAAAGCAATTGAATCAGTAATCAAAATTTCTCCCCTACCCACCTCCAAAACCAACAACCCAAATCTAGTTGTCAGGTTTTTAAAAAATAATAAGGAATAGATTATATTGGAGAACAATAAAAACAAAATACACTTTGTACCCTCCACCTTGCTGAAGACATGTAATATTCCAATACTTTGGAAGTACCAACCCTTCCTCCCTCCCCTTCCCATCTACCTTCCTTCTTTGTTTTTCTATTTAATTTTACCATTTATGGACTATCCCTAAATAATACATTTTTCAATATTGCATTTAGTTTGAAATTTAAGTGAATGGAATTGCACTATAAGTATTTATTGCAACTTGCTGTATCCTTTTAGCATAATAGTCACAAGAAACAGCCATGTTTCATTTATTGTTACTGAGTAAGTATAACATTCATTATCCCTAAATTAATATAATATAATTATTTCTCTATTCTCTGGTCAATGAACATTTGCGTTATCCCTAATTTAAAAAATGCTGCTGTTTGCAATCTTCTATCTATCTCCTAGTGTGCATATGTATGAATGTCTCTAGAGCAGCTCTATCCAGAAAAAATAAAGTTGACCTACATGTAAGAGCTACATATGTAATTTTAAATTTTATACTAGCATCTTTAAAAAGTAGAAATAAAGAGATGAAGTTAATCTTAATTATATATTTTATATAAAGCATTAAACCCAAAATATTATTATTTCAACATGTAATCAATATTGTAAATAAATTTAAATGATTTATTTTAAATTTTTTTATACTAAATCTTCAAAATCAACTGTGTATTTTACACTTACAACACTTTTGTGAGGTCTAGACACATTTCGTAAACCCCATAACCACATGTGGCCAGTGGCTACCACATTACACAATGCGATGGTTGAGTTTATGCCAAAAGGTATAATTGCTTGGTCGTCAGATAGGCACACTTTCAACATCAGTCAACAGCGACAAATTATTTCCAGTTATTATACCAATTTATGCTTTGACCAGAAGGCTTTAAGAATATCTGTTATTCCATATCCTCATCAACACCTGTTATTTTTAGGCCTTTTGTTTTTTCCGATCTTGTGGGTGCATATTGATAACTCATTGAAGTTTGAATTTACATTTCTCTGATTTCTCATGAGATCTGCAATCTTTTGGAATGTTGATTAGTTATTTGCATTCCTCTTCTATGCCACCATGTCTGGTCAAATCTTTTACTCTTTTTTCTATTGGGTTGGTCATCTTTTTTGTACCAGTTTTTAAGGAAGCTATATGTTCTGGATACTAGTCCTTTCACAGTTACAGGTGCTGCAAATATTTTATTTTCTCCTAGTCTGTGATTTGTCTTTTCATTTTCTTTAAGATGCTTCTGATAAACAGAAATTCTTGATTTTAGTGTGATCAAACTTATTCATCATTCTCCATATGTACTGTTTTTTGTTTCCTTTTAAAAAAATCATTTTCTACTCCAAGATTGTGAAGATATTCTTCCATGTTCTTTTAAGATAATCCTACAATTCTAGACTGACAGTTATTCTCTCTCAGAATATTAACAATTTTATTTCATTGTCTTCTGAGTACCATTTTGCTGTGGAAATGTAAACCACGAATGTCGTAGTTCCTTTGAATTAATTTGTCTTTACTCTCTGATTATTTTTAAGACCTTTCCATAGTCTTTGGTGTCTTTCGGTTTTACCGTTGTGAAAGAACTTATTTTTAGTGCTGTAAATTCATTGGGCTTTCTGCATCTGAAGTGTGCATATATGTTTCAACGATTCTGAAAAATTCTCAGTCATTATGTCTTCAAAAATTGCCTCTATTCTCTCTCCTTTTCTTCTAGAACTCCAATCAGACATTCAAGAGTACTTCAGAAAGTCCATGGAAAAATTACTATTATCTTTTAATTCTATTCTTCCATAAACTTTTTTTTTTGTGTGTGTGTCTTTTTCGTGACCGGTAAGGGGATCGCAACCCTTGGTGAGGTGTCGCCCACACCGCGCTGAGCCAGTGAGCGCACCGGCCAGTCCTATATAGGATCCGAACCTGCGGCGGGAGCGTTGACACACTCCCAGCGCCGCACTCTCCCGAGTGCGCCACGGAGTCGGCCCCTTCCATAAAATTTTTGAAGTACCCTCTTATATTAGACCTTCTCACTTTGTCCTCCTTGTCTCTTAAACTTTCATATTTCTACCTCTTTGTCTCTCTGTTCTGCATTCTGGGTAATTTCTTCAGATCTATGCTTCTGTTCATGGATTTATCACCTCTATCTAATTTTCTCTTTAAGCCATCACTTGAGGTTTTTATTTCAATTTTTCTATTTGTCTTTTATAAAAAGTATATTTGGTTTTTTCAAATATGCTTGTTTATCTTTCATAATCACTTGTCCCTTAAATTTTCAATCATCACTTTACTATCCTTAAATATATCAAACATGTTTAATTTATATTTTGTATTTGATAATTCCCATATTTAAAAACTATGCTGGCCTGATTCTGTGGTTTTTTGTTCCTACTTTTGTCTCCTGTTCATTCTACCAACGTGTGACCATCAATATGAAAGCCAGTCCTTAAAGCAATGATTGATTCCAGGGTTGGGACACAAAAAGTACAAGATGAGACTGGAATATTTTGTTATATCAGAAAGTAAGGGCGGGCCCGAGTGCGGTGGTATTTGTAACTAATTGATCACAAACAGTTACAGATGGTTCCTTCTCCACTCGCACTGCTTCACTTGACTAGCTGTTTTAAAAAAAAGTAAAAAATTGCTTTAAAGAAAGATGGGGAGATGACAAAAGGACAAAAGAGCCAGA
>NW_007741521.1:7841-13065 GCF_000696425.1 Galeopterus variegatus | reverse complement strand
AAAAAAGTAAAAAATTGCTTTAAAGAAAGATGGGGAGATGACAAAAGGACAAAAGAGCCAGAATGAAGGGGCTCTCACTGCCCAATTCCGGGAAATTTTTAGCAACATAACAAATAATGATAGCAATAGAATATAATCCATGGAAAGAAATAAGAATCCATGAGTCAATACTGAGATAGATAAATAGATGATAGGTAGACAGACAGACAGACAGATAAATGAAAAGGAAAAAGTCTTCCTTCTGTAGAATATCCTCAAATAAATGTAAAAAGAATAATATAATTAGAATCATCATTTGGCAACCACAATAGTAATGATTGTTTCAAGCAAGCATAATAAACAGATACTGAAACCAATGGGCAAAAGTGTGATGAGAGGGCTGGCCAGTTAGCCCAGTTGGTTAGAGTGTGGTGCTGATAACACCAAGGTCCCAGGTTCAATCCCTGTACCAGCCAGCCGCAACAAAAACAAAAAAGCGTTATGAGAAACGGGAAATATTTACACAGTTTTAGTGTATCTCACTAGAGATACTTATTAATTATAAAAGGAAAAACAGTAACTTCATAGTTGAGCAACTTGACAGATACCACATTAAGTAAGTAATCATGATGGAAAAATTGACAAAATGTTCTTCGGGATATGATGCACTAAGAAGGACACAATGTCATTTCTGTAATATTCTTGCCAAAAACATAAGCTAAATCCAATCATGAGGAAATGTCAGAGAAACACAAATTGAGAGAAATTCTACAAAATAGCTAACTAACACTCTTCAGAAATGTCAAGACCATGAAAAGACAAAGAAACACTGTAGAACTGTTCCAGATTAAAGGAGAAAATAAATGCAGCCTGGGCTTCTGGATTGGATACTGGATCCAAAAGGATCTGTTGTGGGAAATAGGGGTCTGAGCCAGGGTCTGGTCCAGGGTGTGATGTAGGGGATGCTGGTGGCAGCCGCTGCCATGATTTTATCCATGTGCTCAGCAAAGGCAGCCACTGTGCTGGGGGCACAAGGCATGGTGGGGCTGACTCTGGATTCCTGGGGCCAAGGGTCAGGGTGAGTGTGGCCCCATAGGCCAGTGGCCCCAGTGGGAATTTTAACCTCTCAGAAGTGTACAGAAGAACTGAAAAAGATGATGAACAACCAAGGCTTATCTGAAATTGTGATCAGCTTGCTAATAATCCCAGGACAAAGTTAGAGATGACTACACAGGCACGAGTTTTCCTAAGACTGCCACAGAGATGTTTGCTGGACAGGCTTGGGCTGAGTGCATTGCGGCATATTTGGGCCTGACTCGGCTGTTCCTAGCAAGTGCTGTACCATCCCAGAAATTGACCAAGAGTATACAGGCCAGGAAAATAGAGCAAACGAAGAAAGAGAAACATCAAGAAAGCATTGCAAAAGCTAAACAACTAAAAAAGGATTGAAGAAATGAACAGGCTGTGTAACCAGAGGAAAATTATTTGGAAAATTCTTCAGCTCTGGAAGAACCCACTAAGATTTCTTCTTTGTATTATACGGCATTAGTAAACAAAATCTGACCGTATGGCTGAATCATGTTAGTTCTGACCTTAAGACTGTAGTAAATTTTAGGCTTCGGTCTAGAAGTTTGTTGGTGTCTGTCGACAGTTACTGTAAATTAGCTTTATTATACTACAAATTCTGTGCAACTGGCTTAGTCAGTTGCCATTTTACAGCTTCATACTGAAATGAAAACATCGTGTGGAGAAAAATTACTTCAGATTATGAACTCTATTCAAATAATGGTTTAAAACAGGGTCCCATTCTGCACAAAGGGAATTAAGAATATAAAAGTCAAAATTGTCCTCTCAGATGAAAAGTCAGCTTTGTCTTAAAAGAGACACAGTACATTAATCACACCTTTTACCCTTGTAGCTTATTTCTTGGAAATCATGTCTGGCTTTCTCAAAACAAAATAATATTAATCGTTAAGAATATAAAAGTCAAAATTGTCCTCTCAGATGAAAAGTCAGCTTTGTCTTAAAAGAGATACAGTACATTAATCACACCTTTTACCCTTGTAGCTTATTTCTTGGAAATCATGTCTGGCTTTCTCAAAACAAAATAATATTAATCGATGAGTCCTTCTACTCTCTGCATTTTTCCAACTTTAGCCTTTGAGATAACTGATCATTATCAAGACATTCTTCACAGTTTAACCTAATTTTATGAAGAGTTATCTTGTTATCTTGACTGTGTAAAATCCCACCTACCAAAAATAACAAATTTTGTGCTTATGAACACTGCCATTTTCTTTGTTGAGAAGAGTAACACTGTAACTCAAAGTCTGCAGTCAAAATATCAAACATTGTAGTTAAGAAAAAAAAAAAGAAAATTTTTGTCGTTATGTTATAAAGGACATTATTGAGACAACTGGAAAAATTTAGAAGAGGTCTGTGGATTAAATTACAGTATTATATTCATGTTACTTTATGATTTTGATAATTTTACTGTAGCTATATAAGAGAATATCCCTGTTCTTAGGGGAAAAAATATATATATGATATATATACCCACATCTGGAGAGATATAGATACAGCTGCAGATGGAGATGTAGAAACGGGGTGGGGGAAATAAAGCAAATGTGGTAAAATGTTAACCGCATGAACACGTGGGAACCTAGGTGAAGAATATACTCCAGCATTCTTTGTACATTGTACTATTTGGAATTTTTCTGAAGTGTAAAATTATTTCAAAATAAAAAGATTGAAAGAAATGAAAGCTAGTTTGGACAGAGTCCAGAAGCAGACACCGGATGGGCCCTTTTCTCTACTCCTGCTCATCTCCCAGCATGAGACTGAGCTGATGTAGAGGAAGGCTGAGGACAGCCTGAGTCTAGAGGCAGAACCAGTGGAGCTGAGGAGTGAGGCAGTGGACCGAGTGGGCTACGACGTGAGGGACAGTGAGCCACGATGGGGCAGGCAGACTCTGCACCAATACCTGGTACTAACCAGCACCAACTAGTCACAGGGAAAGGCTGACTGCAAACTACAGATTAACACATGTAATACGGTGCTCTCAGCAAGGTTCTATTTCTTTAAAGTCAGCCAGCATTGTCTTTGATCTGTATCTCCAGTCATGACAGGTGATAAGAAACAAAGAATCAACAACGACAAAAAAGGAAATGTTTACATGAATGTTACCCACTCTTCACTATCTTGAGATTTAATATATCCCAGATATTTTCTAAATATATTCTCTTTTGAATGGTGCTGTTTTATTTATTTATGATTTTTTTAAAGATGACTGGTAAAGGGATCTTACCCTTGACTTGGAGTTGTCAGCACCACGCTCTCCCAAGTGAGCTAACCAGCAATCCCTATGTAGGGATCCGAACCCCTGGCCTTGGTGTTATCAGCACCACACTCTCCCAAGTGAGCCACGGACCGGCCCTGAATGTTGCTGTTTTAAAGACTTAGCTGAAAAATTTTATTGACCAGAATAGAATCTGAAATGTCTATTGTCACATAATTTTAATCTCGCTTAGCAGTATAAAATGGCTGCATTTCAACTACGATTGTAGTAATGGTCAAATAAAAATAACTTTGAGCATTTAAAAAAAACAAAAACCTACAGATCAACAGAAGTTCCTGGAGAAACAATACTGCAAGTATAGCAGTCCAAGCTGTCCAGTTTCTTATATTAACTTCAGACTTGGGAAAAGAAAGAGCAAATAAATCAATTGCAATTTAATGTGAACTCATTTGATTTATTAATATTTGTTGAAACTCTACCAACACATATTGGTAAAAATCCTCCAGAACTGTGCTGTCCAATATAGTAATCACTAGCCACATATGGCTATTCTAATTTAAATTAAATTATATATAAATTAGGTAATGGTTACACAACATTGTGAAGTAATTAATTCCTTGCAATTGTATGTTTAAAAATGCTTAAAGTGGAAATTCTTTCGTTATATATGTTTTACCACAATTGGCTATTCTAATTTAAATTAAATTATATATAAATTAGGTAATGGTTACACAACATTGTGAAAGTAATTAATTCCTTGCAATTGTATGTTTAAAAATGCTTAAAGTGGAAATTCTTTCGTTATATATGTTTTACCACAATAAAAAAATTATATAAAATTTAAAATTCTTTCTTCAGTCACACGAACCACCTTTCAAGTTCTCACTATCCAATGACTACTTTCTGCACAGCATAGATAGACATTCTAGGATTCTGCAGAAAATATTGCACATCACTGTTTTAGCAGCTGAAGAGCTCATCGTTGATGAAGACAGCTGTAATCCTTTATTTCATAGACTTTGACTCATGGAAAGTATCAGGAAAAACATAAGAAATAACCCTCAGTAAAACCCAAACATTCCACTTCCTGTTGGGCTCAACACCAGGAGAGGTCCTTGTGCCAAATAGAAGAGACTTACTAAGAAGAACTAGGAGCAGAAAGAAACTTGGGATTGTTGCAAACATTGTTGGGAAGATCCTGAATAGTCCCATGTCCTCTGACTTTAACTTCATGGTTGATCCATATTTTCCACCACCTTCCACCCCACCTCCACACTGTGGAAAATATTGTTCATGTTTCATTCGTTATACGGAATGGTTTGGCAAGAATAAGACTTGACCATCACAAACTTCCAATAATAAAGCTTGTAATATTATCCAAGGAAGTAAGGAAATTGACCTAAACGTCCAAATTAGGAACTAAGGAGTTAGAGTTTTGAGTTATCAGAACTGGGAGGGAATTGTGAGACTGAACTTTCAGGGCCTATGATCACTTCATGTCAGAGCTAACAAAGGCTGATTGCTCAATGCAAGCTGAAGCCAATGTTGTCCACTGCCTCCAATTGATATCCTAAATACTCGTATGCTCTAGTAGAATCCAGAAAAAAAATGCAGATTTTGATACCATTTATGCAACATCTAAAAGCATGCAAAATAATACCATAGATTATAGTATTTTAATATAGTTAATAAAAACATAAACATTTGCTTGTAATAATAAACCCCAATTCAAATAGCGGTGACCTCTGAAGAGAGAGGGAGGGGAAGACAGGAAGGGAGGCACAGGGAGTTTCAACTGTATTTGCTCATTTCATCTTCTTTAAAAAACCCTGATTCGGGGATAGCTTCATGTCAAAGTCTTGTAGAGCTTTTGGTGGGTACAGACGTGTCAGTTACATTATTCTTTGAATGTTCCTGTTTGTTTAAAATATTTCATAACAAAAGACA
>NW_007741521.1:3958-7396 GCF_000696425.1 Galeopterus variegatus | reverse complement strand
AGAAGTTCAGGAGAGGTGTGCCACACACAGGAGACACTCAGAAACCAACCAAGCTGCCCACATGGAATTGGCCCACTGGAAGGAGGCCTCAGGTGTGGCCCCAGCACCAGCATATGTGGCGGTCCAGACCAGCCCATCAGACAGGTGGCATGCGCTCGTCACACTTTGCTCTAAAATGTGAGGCCAGGGGTGGCCCATTTTCCTTTGGACAGAACAGATTGGAGGAATGAAGCTGGGTCCTGATGTTCCAGTTAAAACAGAAGGAAGGTTAGGATGTGTAAGCCTCTCTGCTTACTTTGGCTGGCCAGGCTTCCTATTTCCACATCTGTCCACAGGTCAGGGAAGCAAAATATGTGGCTGTAAACGTTTGCAGTGGTTCTTGCACATCAGCACTTTGGGAACCCAGGTTCAAGCCTGCAGATCTATGTGAGCTGGCCACCGCCTGCAGGGACAAGCAGTCCAGCTGAGCAGACTAGAGACTGGAAACAGCTGAGAGAAGAGAGGCCAGTCAGAAAAGACTCCCCCTTCCCTCAACCCTTCCCTCACCTCACAGTCAAGTGTCCTCTCTCCACCCCTGCACTTCTGAATGCTACCCTGTCACCCCTTTCCTCTGTTCCTCCTGGAGCCCTCATTTCTGGAAAGACTCCTCTCTCCATGACTGCTTCACCACTGGCCCCCTCCTGCCCTTCAGATCCCCGGCTCCCCTGAGGTGGCCTCCCTTACGGCCCTCGGCCCCACATATCACAGGGTGCAGAGGCAATTCTAGAATCCTCCTATCCCGTCCCACCACCTCCTCCCCTCCTCAAGGATCTAATCAACCAGCTTTCCAGGCTCAGCCCTCATAGATTCTGATGCTTCCCAGGTCTCTGAGCTTGGCTCTCTTTCCACTCCACAAATTTTCCTCATGTCCACTCCCATGATCCAATTTTCCTTATGAGCCAGTGACTCCCAAATCCATACTCCTGATGCAGATGTCTCTCCAGCATTCCAGACACATCTTTGCAACCGTCTGGACATGAGCACCTGGATATTGTACAGTTGCCTCAACTGCAGCGTGTTCAACACGGACGCATTCTTTCTCCCCTCTCCCAGGCATGCTCATCTCATACCCTCAGACTTAGCAGACAAGCCACCAGTGGCACAGCCACCTCATCCTGACCCCCTCTTCTGACTCCTACATTTGGTCGGTAACCAAGTTCTGTTGATTCTGCCTCATAATGGCCTCTTCCATTACATCCCCGGTATCACTTCTAAATTCAGGAGCCATCATCTGTTGCCTGATATATGGTGCAATCCTTCCTCAGCTTGCTGTCTGGTCTCCTGACTCTGGTCTGACATCTTTCCAAATGGTGACTCCAGAGTTACGTCTCTAAAACACAATACTGATTATATCACTTGCCTACCTTAAAGCCTGCTTGAAGGAGCAAGCCCAAACTCCTTAACAAAATCCTTGATCATCTAACCCCTGAACAAAAGAATGAGCTCTGGAGCCAAACTGCCAGGGAGCAAATCCTAGCTCCCCGCTAATTAACTGAGGGAATTTAAGGTCATGTCAGTCTGTGCCTTGGTTTCTTCATCTGTAAATGTAAATAGTGATTGTATAAGTGAGACCTGTTAGCTGCCATTAGACACTTTCCAGCCTCGCTCTCACCAATCCTCCACAAGCTCCTACGCTGCATCCAGTTGTTACATGTTCGCTGAAATCACCACGTTTTGTCATGACTCCATGCTTAGGTACTCGCTAGTTCCTTTGCCTGGAATGCCTTCCCTCCCACTTATTTAAGCTTAAATATTACTTCCTCTGCAAAATCTTCCCAGATTTCACCCTCTTCTATTCTGGTACATCGCCTGTTATAGATCTCTATCCACTCATCGTGAACTCTTATTCCTTAGTCTCTACCCAACTCTAACCCCAACTACCTGACTGGAAGGGACTATGACTTATTCATCTTCATTCCTGCAACATTTAGCACAAAACCATGTACATGGTAGATTCATGGTAGATAATTGCATGAATGACTTAAAAGTGAGGGACCTGGGCCTCAAAAACATAAATTGTTTAGCTAACTCTTCTCAACGCTTCCCCAGTCTTCCACATAATAGCAATATCATAGCTCCAAAGAATGATGGGGCATAAGAATGCACTGAGCTGTATAACTAGAACCCAGAGCTGTCAAACCAACGTCTTTCCACTACACCTGCTGAAACTAACAGAGAACTTTCAATTCAAGATAGCACACTGCCTTGCAAAGTCCCATTAAAATAACAATAAAAATATTTAAAAGCCTATCACAATAAAGAAAGCGGGAGTAGCCATCAATGGACAATAAATTTCTGAAAAACAGAAATCAGAACATAAGGAGCTGGCATGAGATGAGACAGGGTGGAGGATGCTGCAGGCTGCAGGACGACTAAAGAGGGAGACCTCAGCCCTCAGCACCCACAGAGCCTCCCAGCTCAGAAATGCTGGGTGTTAGACAGTGGGAGTAGGAAGAACGGCTGAAGACAAGGAGATTAATGGAAAGTCTGTAGATAGAGCAGTTGTCCTCAGCTCACCTCCTGTCTCCACCGTGTGCAGAATTCCTAGCAGTCCGGTATTCTCTAATAATTCCCTCCCTACTCCAAACAAAGCACAGGGGTTTGCTCTTTTAAGAATGGAAAATCTTGGAAAAACTACAGCAGCCAGACTAGGGCATTTGGAGTTTCCTGCCCACTCTCCTTAAAGCGAATCCCACCAGTTGACAAGCTCTGCCCCATACACAGATCTTACAATCACCTTTTTCTATTGCCTCATTCTTAAATATAACCTAACAACTAAAACTCACTAGATATTTGAGGGAAGCCTACACTGTGAAAGAAAAAAATAAATGCAAACAAGAAGAAATGAGTAATTCAGGGCCGGCCCGGTGGCGCACTGCTACAGTGCGCCGCTTGGGAGTGTGGCGGCGCTCCCGCCGAGGGTTCGGATCCCACATACAGACCGGCCGCTCACTGGCTGAGCAAGGTGCGGGCGCAACACCGAGGGTTGTGATCCCATAGCCGGTCCTGGTCCGGTAAGGGCGCGACACTGAGGGTTGCGATCCATTGCCGGTCACGAAAAAAGACAAAAAGGAAAAAAAAAAAAAAAGAAATGAGTAATTCAGAGGCAGAGGAGATCTCAAACTAGCACCCTAGAGAGATCTGAGACAATGTCACGCAAAATAATAAGAGACTATGAATAGGAGAAACCACCCCAGAAGAAAGAAAACATAATCGGAATGATCAGGAAGTAAAATTAAGAAAATCTCCTAGGAAGGAGAATAAAAGAAAGGGAAATATTAAATAAAAGAAAAACGATAAGAGTTAAAGTTTATCATCTGATAGTTAGAAATTCCCAGAAAAAAAATTTTAAAGAATATGAAAATAAAGGGAGGAAAGTTGTTTTTAAAATAATATCCC
>NW_007741521.1:2180-3590 GCF_000696425.1 Galeopterus variegatus | reverse complement strand
AAAAAAAATTTTAAAGAATATGAAAATAAAGGGAGGAAAGTTGTTTTTAAAATAATATCCCAAATTCCACAAGTTGAAAGACACAAGTCTTTAGATTAAAGGATCAACCAAGTACACTGCACAAAAGAATAGATGGATGGATGGATGGACAGACAGACAGACAGGCTTACTGTGAAACTTCAAGACAACCAATGATAAAGAGAAAATGCTAAAAGCTTCCAGAAAGGAAACAAAAAAGTTGCCTACAGAGGAACAAGAACGAGATTGAAGCAGAAGTATCAAACCTCTCCATGGAAATACTAGATTCTAGAAACAAAGTCTTTAGTGAAACACAGCCTTCAAATTCTGAGAAAAAAAAGTAGTTCCAACACAGAATTCTATACCCTGTCAAACTATCAATCAGATGCAAAATTAGGACAGAGACATTTTCAGACCTGGAAGAAATGAAAAATTTGCTACCTGTTAATGAATACACATTCCAGCAAAATAAGAGAGTAAAAAAATAAAGAGTAAGACATAGTATCCAGGAAACAACAGGTCCAACCCAGGAGGTTAAAGTTCTAGAATAAAAGCTATCAGCCAGTGAGAGAGGAATCAGTCCAGATGGGAACAGAGCAACAGAGACCTACAGAGAAGAATAACCAAGGAAAAGCATGGATTTTATAGATTTGATACTTTTCTTTGTTAGAAGATCCTAAGCTTGTAATTCAGGAAGACAATAAAAAAATAAAAACAGTTTAAAATTCCAGGGAAAAATAAAAACTGAACAAGAAATGAAAAGTAATCACAATGCTCTACTTGGACATGCAATAAAATATTTACATATTTATAATATAAAAACTTCTTGTTATTGATTTTTTTTATATATCAAAGCAGAAACTTAATTATGGTTGGAGTTATAAATGTGTTAGCCTTAAGAGCACAAAAGAAAAATTACAGATGACAAGCTGGGTGGTATAACTGAAGAATAGATGCAAATGAAAGAGAAGTAAATTCCTCATAAAACAAAATACAGTATTAAGAGACGCTATCTGTAATGGATAGAATGAAAAGTAAAGAAGTGCCCATAGTATGTAAGATTACAAAGATAATAAAGCAATTTAAAATGGTGCTATAACTATATTGGGAGAACATAACTGAGTTAAATCTTCATCTATTATAGCAAGAATCCAATAGAGAATATATATACATTTAATAAATCAAGAAGCAGTGATAAAAAGATATTATTTAGCAATAAGAATAGTCATGAAAGGAATTAAAAACAGAAACAGAAGCTCTGGTCAAGGACGACAAATGGAATACATACACTGGCCCACACTGCCTCCTGAAATCACACTAAAAATGCAGTAAAATAATTTTTTTTTTTTTTGTCTTTTTCCGTGTCCGGCAACGGATCGCAACCCTCAGTGT
>NW_007741521.1:0-1300 GCF_000696425.1 Galeopterus variegatus | reverse complement strand
GGCCGGCCCAGTAAAATAATTTTTTAAGGCATAAACTCACAAAGAAAAGTAATGAAATTGTCCTAAAATTGATTATGGTGATGAACACACAACTGTGAAAATACTAAAAACCAGAGAATTATACATTTTCAATGGGTGAATTGTATGGTATGTGAATCATATCTTAATAAATCTGTTTCAAGAAAAGAAAAAGAGAAAGCAAGATGAGACAATAACAGACAATAACTTTCAGAAATTGAACAGCAGATGGGCAAGTAATAAGTAACCTAAGAGACCTTGCTCAAAAAAAACTGAATTCCAAGCCCACAGAGGACTGAGCCTCAATGAAACATGATTTATACCTTGGACACCTCAAAAGATTTGGGAATCGGCCATACCAGGGACTGTTGGAAGTGGGAGTGAGAGAGGGAAAAAGACAACAGGTTGACAAATGAAGACTCAGTTAAACCCTTGGCTGCTTTCCTCCATGCCACACAACGGAGCAGCTGCCAATGGCATTTTTGTTGTCATAGTAACATAAACACAGCTAACCAAAATATTAATAACACTCTACAGGAAGGATGGGGTATGGGAAGTATGTATTTGGTGTGATGGAGCCAAGACAAATGATAGGAAAGTTAAAGCCTCATCTTTTTAAATGAGAAGTCAATAGCAAATGCCTAAAATTGAGTAATGAAGAAATAGCACCACAAGTAAATCAATAGTGATATGGAAGGAAAATATCACACTAATAGAAAGTGATTGCCTCTGGGAAGTGAGAAAGTGGTGGGAGATGGGGGAGGAAGTCAGGCTGCTTTTTTTGGAAATATTATACCCCCTTTTTTTCTAACAGCTTTATTGAGATATAATTTATATTCCATAAAATTGACCCATTTAAAGTGTACAATTCAACGGGTTTTAGTGTATTTATAGAATTGTGCAACCATCACCACAATCTAATCTTAGATCATTTTCATCATCCCCAAAAGAAACCTGGTACTGCTTAACAAGACTTGTATAACAATTTCACTTGTTAAACCATGATTGGGCCGGCCCGGTGGCGCACTGCTATAGTGCGACACTTGGGAAGCGCAGTGGCGCTCCCGCCAAGGGTTCGGATCCCACATACAGACCGGTTCCCGCTCACTGGCTGAGCGAGGCGCGGGAGCAACACCGAGGGTTGCAATCCCGTTGCCGGTCCCGGTCCGGTATGGAGGTGACACTGAGGGTTGCGATCCATTGCCGGACACGGAAAAAGACAAAAAAAAAAAAATGATAAAATAAAATAAAAGCTAAGAGATTCTAAGATGGCGACGGGTCT
>NW_007741520.1:44268-44534 GCF_000696425.1 Galeopterus variegatus | reverse complement strand
TTAGTATTCAGCAATACAATGCTGCAAGACATGAGATAAGATCACTTGGAAACAACATTTAAATAAAAGATATATATGATCAAAGAAATATTGCAAACTTGTATCTTACTAAGGAAAGTTTTACTTGGTGAGGGCATATTGGCAATGGTATGATCAGTAGCAGGAGTACCCAATCAGGAGTAAGAACATAAATTCCAAGCTACCTCTCACACCAACAGGTGGCCTGGTTTTGGACATCTGGACATGTACCTTACCTTTATGACTAT
>NW_007741520.1:38181-38714 GCF_000696425.1 Galeopterus variegatus | reverse complement strand
TCTGATTTTAGGTTTTCACTGGAAGAGAGTAGGAGAAGGCCCCTTCAATGTTATAACTTCCGATTTCGCCTTTAGGCTTTAAAGAGGTGAAATTTTGGCATTCACCTGCTACTCTTTTCCCTATTTCTCAATTTGGTCTGAACTCGGGGTAGGATCAGGGCAGGAGGGGAGATGCTGCTTAGTATTCAGCAATACAATGCTGCAAGACATGAGATAAGATCACTTGGAAACAACATTTANAAATAAGTAAAGATGATTTTAATAATTTTGCAATTAAATACAATGGAAACCTAAAACAAGCTGGTTACACTGGATCTGCAAGAGCATCACTATTCAAAGTACACACCTCAGATGAACAGATCTAGATTCAAATGTCAGTTCTTCTACTTAATGCCTCAGAAAACTCAAATTCTGTGAGTATTCATTTCCTCAGCAGTGAGTTGGGAAAAATAATGCCTACCTCATAGGGTATACAGGATCGTTGTGAGGATTAAATAAGTCAGTTTATGTAAAGCACTTGGCACATGGTCGAT
>NW_007741520.1:35668-36393 GCF_000696425.1 Galeopterus variegatus | reverse complement strand
AGTGCAAAGCTAGAGAATTCCCAACACACAGAAGAGAAGTGAACAGTTAGAAAAGCAAGCCACCCTTCTACATGAGTGGAAGAATGGGTAGTTATGGGGCCAGTAGGCAAGGTGTGTCTGATGGGGAGTGGCATCTGGGTTCTGTCTGTAGGCCGAGGCCACCGGGCTCCGTCCTTCCTGGTTGTTACCGGAGCCTTCTAGTTTCTCTGGCACATTCTGACACACGGAGGAAAAAGATCAACAAGTTTGGTGATGGAGAGGTCAGTGTCAGGCTTAGAGAGAACATTTTCAGTATACTGGTGAAATCTGCAGTTATTTTAATTACAAAAGATCAAAGAGTGAGAGTGAAATGCAAACTGGAAGGAACAGATAGTGATCATTCTTTTAAGAAAGTTGTTTTGAAAAGAAAAATAAGACAATAGTCTTAGAAGTCAGCAGGGACAAGCATGAAAGATAACCATGTTTTCTTTTCCTCTGTAGGAGGCCAAATAAGGCCCCCACTCCTCAAGACACTCACAACCTAAGCCTCAGAACATGCGAATATCTTACCTTATATGGCAAAAGGGACTTTGCAGATATAATTAAGTCTAAAGAGGCTGATATAAGGAGATTATCCAGGCGGGCCCAATTTAATCATATAAAATCTTTAAAAATGGAGAACTTCTCCTGGCTGGGTCAGAGGTGTCACGTTGCTGGATTTGAAGATGGAGGAATGGAGCCATGAA
>NW_007741520.1:33350-33963 GCF_000696425.1 Galeopterus variegatus | reverse complement strand
GTATGGGGGCCCAGGCAGATGACATAGGACCTTCTGGGTCATTTTTAAGCCTTTTGCTTTTACTCTGAGACATGAAGCCACTGAAATGGGGTTTTAAACAGAGCTGTGACATGATCCAAATTAAATATTAAAAGAACCACTGGGAGTGCTATGTTGAAACTAACTGGGGAGGGGGTGAGGCAAACACACAATCACACACACAGACAAGGAATCCAGTTCAAACTGGAGATGATGGTGACTTGGCTTACGGTGGTAACCTTGGAGGAGATGGTTGTGTTCTGGAGCTGCCAGGTTTTGCTGATAGATTGGATGTGGTTTATAAAAGAGATTAAGGGTCAATAGTGACTCTTAGCAACTGGAAAATAGAATTGCCAACCTGGGAAGATGGCAGAAAATGACATGGTCAGCTACCATTTGGCTCTAGGGAAATGTTCCAAGCCACCTTGCCACACTCAGGATGCACTAGCCACGCCCTCTCACTGCCCTCCCTCTTGGCTCCCTTTGTGGTCTGCTCCAGCCAGCCTCCTGCTTCCAGCCTTTTCTATTGCCTGTGCCCCACCAACTCCAAGGACGCAATCAAGCACTCCTGATATCACCTTCATTCACTTTGAAG
>NW_007741520.1:30798-31506 GCF_000696425.1 Galeopterus variegatus | reverse complement strand
TCGTTTTGAAATATGATTCATTATTCTGCAATATGATCATTAATCACAACAGAGAAAAAGCAGCTCAGGTAAATGTAGAAAAATCTGGATGTAGAAAAATCTGGACTTTTGTAATGCAACATCTAATATTGATACCCACAAAGGGATTTCTATGTGGAAAGGATATCATCTAACAAAAGAAACAAAGATGAAGTCTCTGACATCTTGAGGAAAAAGAACAGAAGCCATGACTATTAAGTTCTGGCAGGAGGGAGATATAGCTCTGAGTCACCAAACTAGATTAGGTCCTCAAGGAAATCTGTAAAATTAAGTCTATAAAAGCTGGTCCAGCTGGTTAATTAGCACACTGTACAGCAGATTATGTTTTATAGTTTGATTTTTATATTCTAAGCTACAGCGTAATAGGTCGAGCCAATTACATTATCAAGGACTTGATGACTTCTTTTTNTTTTTCTTTTATAGTTTATAAATTTCCTACATCAAGCATATATTATCTTTATCATCAGAAAAGTTATTCCAAGGCATTTTATTGCTTGTATTGTTCTACTTGTCTCCCTAGCTGGATTGCTTTGTAAATTGAAGGCTGAGAAGAGAACTGATCTTTATTGTTCATTCCCCTTTTTTACATCCCACACTCCTTTATTTTGAAAAAGCTTGCAGCTAATTGATTTCCCACTTCATCTTTGTCTTTAAACCAAGCCCACATTC
>NW_007741520.1:28314-29103 GCF_000696425.1 Galeopterus variegatus | reverse complement strand
AAAAATGCTTCCTTTACCCTGTCACCCCCTCATGTCAGAATCTTATTCATCTTTTACAGAACCTTATTCATCCTCTACTTACAACTAAAACAGCCTTTTTCATGAACTCTGCTCTGCTTGTTTCCAACCGAGTGTTGTCATAAGATGAGTAGTTTAGTTGTCAAGAAACATTGTTGAGCTCAGTCTGCCTGAGTTCAAATTTCAATTTTGCCACTTACTAATTATGTGACCTTAAACTAAGATTTAACCATTTTCTGCCTCACTTTTCTTATGGTAAATTAAGGGTGATGATAATATATCTCCCTGATGGGACTGTAACAAGGATTAAATTAGTGAATACACTGAAAAGCACTTTGAACCCTGTCTGGCACAAGGCACTGGAGAGAATACTGTTCCTTGCTTGATATTTCCTTCCATGTAGACACAGGACCCTCTTGGCTTCTTGCAGACATTTTTTTCTCTTTTCACCAGAGAAGAATGTTTTAATCCTATCAATGAATTTAGGAAGAACACACAAAGCATCTCATCTCTTCTGATTTTAGGTTTTCACTGGAAGAGAGTAGGAGAAGGCCCCTTCAATGTTATAACTTCCGATTTCGCCTTTAGGCTTTAATTTCGTCTTTAGGCTTTAAAGAGGTGAAATTTTGGCATTCACCTGCTACTCTTTTCCCTATTTCTCAATTTGATCTGAACTCAGGGTAGGATCAGGGCAGGAGGGGAGATGCTGTTTAGTATTCAGCAATACAATGCTGCAAGACATGAGATAAGATCACTTGGAAACAACATTTA
>NW_007741520.1:24706-26344 GCF_000696425.1 Galeopterus variegatus | reverse complement strand
GGAGTATAATGAGATGACACAGCAAATTGCCTAAGGAAGAAGATAACACTAAGAAAAGGAAAGTCATACCAAGTGAATGTCAATACCATTAGCATTTGTTAGGAACAAAAGGAGGCATCTAGCAACTTAGCAGGTGCATTCAATAAATAGACTCATATATTCTGAACTTTCAAGTGTTCTTTTCTTGGGGGGAAAGGAGATAAAGGAAAAGTATAAAGGGCAGAGATTTGGGAAAATGTTTTATTTATATACACTTTGAAAAAGATATTTTCTACCAAGTTCTGATAAATATTTGCTGTNAATATGTGTAATGAGAATGATTCAAAATGAATTTTAAAAAATGGATTTTGATCTGCAAGGGTCAGAATTTTCAGACTTCCATTTCTGATTATTTCATGAGAGTTTTGTTCTTTGAAAGCTCGAATATGTTGGACAGTGAATTACCTCATCTTTTAGGATCAATAAACAACTTCAAGCTTTAGAACTAGGTTCCTCTTTCAAGCCAGGAGTATAATGAGATGACACAGCAAATTGCCTAAGGAAGAAGATAACACTAAGAAAAGGAANGGAGCAAGAGTGCAAAGCTAGAGAATTCCCAACACACAGAAGAGAAGTGAACAGTTAGAAAGCAAGCCCCCCTTCTACATGAGTGGAAGAATGGGTAGTCACGGGGCCAGAAGGCAAGGTGTGTCTGATGGGGAGTGGCATCTGGGTTCTGTCTTTAGGCCGAGGCCACCGGGCTCCGTCCTTCCTGGTTGTTACCGGAGCCTTCTAGTTTCTCTGNTTACATTATATTTCATAGCCACTAAATCCAATCTACATGTAAGGTTGCATCCAATTACTGCTCTTTCCCTATATTCCTGCTGATTAAAGTTGCAGGTTGAAGCAGCTGGGGCAAATTGGTTTCTTACTGGGCTTCAGATTAGGGATCAGATATAACTAACCAAGTTTAAATATATTCCATATATTATAACTTGATAGAGTCATTTGAGATTTATCATTAAAAAATTAAGAATCACTTAATATACACAACATGACTAATGTTATAACAAAATTTTCTCAGCAGTTAAATAGATACTTAAATATGTGCACCACAAAAATCCTCCCAATACTGATAATTCCAATTCTCTAGATCTTGAATCTGAATTTTACTTCTAAGCCCCAAACTGTGTGTACAATTGCCTACCATCACAACATCTAATGCTTCATACTTAATATATCTAAATCTGAATTTAAATAGTGCAACCAAAAACCNACGGGCGTGACACTGAGGGTTGCGATCTGTTGCTGGACACGAAAAAAGACAAAAAAAAATATATATATAATGGGGCCAGCCCGGTGGCTCACTGCTGTAGTGCGCTGCTTGAGAAGTGCGGCGGCGCTCCCGCCGAGGGTTCGGATCTTACATACAGACCGGTTCCCGCTCACTGGCTGAGCGAGGCGCGGGAGCGACACTGAGGGTTGCAATCCCGTTGCTGGTCCTGGTCCGGTATGGGGGCGACACTGAGGGTTGCGATCCATTGCCAGACACGGAAAAAGACAAAAAAAAAGGGAAAAAAACAAACAAACAAACAAAAAAAAAACAAAGCTATCAAATAAAACCATATAAAAAATCAAAAATTTCAAATATCAATATTA
>NW_007741520.1:18977-19275 GCF_000696425.1 Galeopterus variegatus | reverse complement strand
ATCAGAGGAGCAAAAGGAAAAAAGAATAAGAAAAAATGAAACAGAAATACAGCAAATATGGTACTCCCTCAAGCAAAATAACCTTTGCAATAATTGGCATACCCAAAGGAAAGAAAAAGGAACAGATACAGAAAGCATATTCAAGGAAATAATGGTTAACAATTTCTGAAGTATGGAGAAGGATGACAGCATCCAGGTACAGGAAGCTCAGAGGTCACCGGTCAAATTCAATCCAAGGAGAAATGCCCCAAGGCACACCACAATCAAATTAACAAAGCAAAGACAAAGAAAGGATACT
>NW_007741520.1:16275-16821 GCF_000696425.1 Galeopterus variegatus | reverse complement strand
CTTCTCAGCAGCACATGGAACATTCTCTAGAATAGACCATATGTTAGGTCACAAAATAAGTCTCAACAAATTTTTAAAAATTGAAATCATATCAACTACTTTGTCCTACCACAATGGAATTAAACTACAAATCAACAAGAAAAGGGACACTAGAAATCATATAAATACACGGCAATTAAACAACATGTTCCAAAACAATGAAGGAGTTAAAGAAGAAATCAAAAAGGAAATTAAAATATTCCTGAAGAAAAATGAAAATGAAAACACAACATATCAGAACCTATGGGATACAGCAAAAACAGTTCTAAGACAGAAGTTTATAGNATAGTATATAGTATATAAAGTATAGACTATAGTATATATACTATAGATCATATATATGTATATATATATAAAGATCAATGAAACAAAGAGCTAGTTTTTTAAAAAGTCAAACAAAATTTCTAAACCTTTAGCTAGACTAACAAAGAAAAAAGAATGAAGACGCAAATAAATAAAATCAGAAATGAAAAAGGAGGCATTACAACTGACACAACAGAAATCCAA
>NW_007741520.1:13088-13327 GCF_000696425.1 Galeopterus variegatus | reverse complement strand
CTATCCCACTACTGGGTATATACCCAAAGTAAATGAAATCAATATATCAAAAAGACACCTGTACTCCCATATTCATTGCAATGCTATTTGCAATAGCCAAGACATGGAATCAATCTAAATGCTCATTAGAGGATGAACAGATTTTTTTAAATTGTGGTGTATACACATGATGGAATACTATTCAGCTATAAAAATAAATGATATCCTATCATTTGCAGCAACATGGATGGAATTGGAAA
>NW_007741520.1:7237-7645 GCF_000696425.1 Galeopterus variegatus | reverse complement strand
GTACCCTAAACTTAAAAACCAGGAAGCCCATACATCTTCCTATTAATGGTAACTGGCTTTGAGAAAACAAAATTTTGGACTCAGCAATTTTGGCTTAAGCACTGTACATGACAACGCTTTCATGACACTAGTACATTATCACTCAGTTTACAAAGGACTTATGGTGTCTAATTATAGGTAAGAGTACAAATTTTTGACCTGTAGGACTCAGGCAAATATACATATAATATTACTGTTTGTATCTCATGTGTGATCATAACTTATGTTTTGTCAGAATGTTAAGCATTGTTTTTTAACAAATTTTTCACTTCTCTCCATGTGTCTTTGAATGAGCTTTGCAAGTATTGATTTTGGAGGTACAGATCAATTTTAACAAGTAGGCAAATTTGAAAAGGTAGACCTGTGAAT
>NW_007741520.1:4725-5368 GCF_000696425.1 Galeopterus variegatus | reverse complement strand
TGTCTGAGAGCAGTCTTGTCCTTTAAGCACTGTGAAGATTCCTGAATTTTTTTAAAAAATACACTGCGTGTTAAGGTATCTCCATAAATAAAGAGGCTTGATTCCATAAGTACAGAAGGCTGCTTGAGTCTGAAGCTCTTAGATCATCTCATAGCTTGGATCCTCAGAAGAGTTCTGTGCCTGAGCTTCAGCACTATGATAAAGCCCCAGGGAACTTTTCTACAAATCATCATTTCCATATTTATGCATGTTCTGTGTAGATAAATTTAAGCAAACTTTCTCGACCTGTTTTGCAGGATAAGTAAGCCCTGATGCCCTAAAGTAACCAACCATTGTATGTAAAAAATTAACTTCCATCCAATACATCTAAAATGGCCCTAGTTATGCAGCATTTTTGTGAGAATTGGAAAAGTAATCACTTGAATCATTTTCTATTGTTCAAATAAGGAATCCCAGTTGAGAAAAGCTTCTTACAGTCTCATTTTAACCGGACTTAACCACTCATTTTATCTCTTAACCCCAGAAGTGCTCCCAGTTTTGCTTCCAGATATGATTTACTGAGCACAAATATGAGATAGCAAGGTATAGAGTACCTACCGTATGATGCATTGACATTTTATATGTACATAAATATACATATATA
>NW_007741520.1:2376-2699 GCF_000696425.1 Galeopterus variegatus | reverse complement strand
CTTGTTATTCTTCAAAATTTTTTTAACTACATCTGGCTTTTTCTCATCCAAATATGTTTTAGAATCATCTTGTTTTACACAAAAACACCTTTTGGTATTCTGATTGAAATTTCAATAAAAATAGATTAATTGGGGGATAATTGACACGTTTAAGACAATAAGTAGTATATCTCTTGAACATATTTCAGAAAAGTTTATTAATTTTCTATAAAAAGCTTACTACAACTTTGATTAATTTAAATCTAGGCATCTTATCATTTTAATAATTAATTTATATGATATACTTTAACATATTTTCTAAATATTTACTGCTGGTTTTAGGA
>NW_007741520.1:0-261 GCF_000696425.1 Galeopterus variegatus | reverse complement strand
AAAAATCTATCTTTTCTCTTGCTACTTTGTTTTTTGTCAGTTTAATTTGCAGGATCTTGCCAGTTGAATGTAGAGGATAGAGGAAACGTTCTTCCTCTCCAGTAGTACTATAGCATGATTTATTCATTCATTCTATTTTAATAAATAAAGCTGCTTTGAACATTCTTTTGTGTGTCTTCTCATGCTTATATGCATGCATTTCTATTGCGTGTATGCCGGAAATGGAATTTCTGGATCATAGGTTATGCATATGCTCAGGGT
>NW_007741519.1:7431-25100 GCF_000696425.1 Galeopterus variegatus | reverse complement strand
TGCTAATGCCTCCCAGTGACCTTCTAGACTGATACCACCTTCAAAGAACTAGAAAAACTGCTTACTTCCTGCATTAGTCAGCAACAAAAGGATAATCTACCAATCCAGCCCAGCGAGTTTTTTAGATTACTTGAGCTGAACTAAGCCATCACACAAATATATCTAAGTCAAGGACATATGAATAGTTGACAGAGAATCTTAGGAGCAGAACAAGTTTCAGGCCATTTGTAATCACCTATGATAAGAGTTTCGGGGTCCTATATCTTCTCTAGCCAGTGGACTCTATCTTGTGTCTCCAAAGGGCATACTTGCTATGGAAATGCCAGGAGATGTTTGATACTGTAGAGAGAGGCAGCCTCTTCTGAAACAGATGTTACTTTGTAAGGCATTTTATTTGGGATAAACATTTTTTATTATAACCCGCTTAAAAAATAGATTATAGCTGACTGGTTAGCTCAGTTGGTTAAAACGTGGTGCTGATTACACCAAGGTCCAGGGTTCAATCTCTGTACAGGACAGCAAAATAAAGAAATAAAGAAATAATCACATATAACGCCGTATGGAATTGAATGGGGGTTGTCTGAATTGGGATGGCTCATGGGTTCTGTCTGATGCGATGGACAGAGGGCCAGATTTGATGTAAAGACTGGACACAAACATAACTCCACCATTTACTCACTGGTAACTTCAGGTGAGTGCCTTAATTTCTCTGATCCTGTTTCCTCACCAATAAAGTGAATTTAGTACAGTGAATTACTAACATGCTTTTCAAGTTAATGTCTCATAAATTTATTATTTCAAAGTGTCACAAGATGAAATATTATCCACAAAAGCATCCCAAACTGCTAAAAAGACATGATTACTAACATGCTTTTCAAGTTAATGTCTCATAAATTTATTATTTCAAAGTGTCACAAGATAAAATATTATCCACAAAAGCATCCCAAACTGCTAAAAAGACATTTCCCTTTAAGACCATTTTAAGAATAAATTGATATGATACTCTTGAAAAGGAATACCTTTATACAATTTGGTTGAATTAATTTTCCATTTTGAAGGTAAAACTGAACATTAATGGAATTATCCAGATATCTCTTAGATATTATTATTTTTAGATATCTCTAAGAACTTTAAATGGAGCAAGAAAAAAAAGGAATTCAGCTAAAATTTTACAAATAGTAGCCTCCACTGTTACTTTATTTTACAGAGTTTATAAGAGTTAAAAACACAAAGATGAAGTAAAATAAAGTGAAATTTCAATGTATCTATATTACAGCTGGTAACCACTACTGAAATTTCTGGTCATCTAAGAAATCTACTTAGTTGCTGTATGACTTGATCACAGACAATATAATGAGCCTGATTTGAGTCCCTTTACCTCCAAAAGTATTATTTTAAACATTCGCCAAGACTCTGAGTTTTATTGTCCTTAAAGTGTGAGTAAAAATGTCTCCTCTCCAAAGTCAGAGGAACTCAGAGGAAAGAGGATGGAGTCACTAAGTGTGAGTTTCAGCCCTGTCCTTATTAAATAGCTTTGTGACCTCAGGCAAATTACCTAGCCTCTCTGAGCTTCTGTGTCCTAATTTGTCAACAATGAGGTACCTGGAAGATTATAGTAGACAGCCTCAAGGGCCTCCATGCCCAAAATATTGTAGCAGAAACACAAAGGTGGAGCCATCATGAATGGAATTAGAACCCTTATAAAAGAGACCTGGAGAGTTCCGTGGTTCTTTCCACCATGTGAGGACACAGCAAGAAGACACCATCTAAGAACAAGGAAGCAGCCCTCACCAGACAACAAATCCTCTGGCACCTTGTTCTTGGGCTCCCCAGCATCCAGAACTGTAAAACATAAATGTGTGTTATTGAAGCCACCCAATCTATGGTACTTTTGTTATAGCAGCCTGAATGGACTACAACAGATGTATATCTTACTCCAGACATTCAAACGTAACTTTCATATTTCTCGGAATTCAAAAACAAGTGCTGGCAACATTTCACAGGAAAGATGAGACATTTCATAAGAGAAGTGTTTTGAAATATTTGCCCGGAATTACCACACACAAATCTGCCAAGGTAACATCATCCTACATATACCCCAGGAAATTACCACCGTTAGCAAGTAAAGAAAAGTATAGCGTGCAGAAGACCACTGCTGAAACACAGGCTTTACCTGAAGGGAAGCGTAGCCTCCGGCCTTCTGTGATTATTTATTCATTTATCAGTTTACGTATATATATAATAGAACAGACAATAGTAAAAAGGGAAGACACATTTTCCCAATCTGAGCTAGAGGTAGACTTTTATTGCCTGGGGACATAGTGAGTCCAGATCTGTACCACTGCTTGATGTGTCTTCATTATGTGTAAATTTTATATAAGTTTTAGGTTTTCTTTTTGTTATTGAAGGATTACTTTGTGGGCCCCCTGATGTGCCAGTGGCTGCACAGCAGTATTTAGGACACTGGAGATCACACATTCAAGCCCTGCAACACAGGCCAATAATAAGAGGAGGTTTATACTCAGACTTTGGAGTCCAGTTAATGCCACAGGTGAAGAAGTCTCAAATTAAGCCAAGAGAACAGATCTCAGATCAGTCCAAAGAGTCAGCCAAATCGGATATGTGAGAGTTTTCTAGTGATTCAAGGACAGTTTGCAACTCTTTTATTGAGATACATGGATCTAAGATGAACATCCTAAACTTTCACTGTTGTGTTAGTTGTTTGTTTGTTTTAAAGTAATGCTTTTATTTTTTATTGAAACATAATTGACTATACATATTTGTGGGGTACAGAGTTGAATATCAATACCTGCATACAATGTGTGAAGATCAAATCAGGATAATTAGAATAATCATCATTACAAAATTTAATCATCTCTTTGTGATGGGGACATTTGATCTCCTCTCTTCTAGCCATTTGATAACATGTAGTAAATTAATGTTAATTATAAATGCCTGGCTCAACTGTACACAAATAGAACTTATTTTTCCTAATTAGCTGTTTTCTGTCCATTAACAATTTCTCACTATTTCCCTTCCCCTTCTTCTTTCCCTCCTCTAGAAACCACAGTTCTGTTCTTTCCTTCTGAAAAAATACAAACTACCAAGACTGAACCAAAAAGAAATAGAAAACCTGAATAGACCAATAATGAACAACAAGATTGAATCAATAATCAGAATTCTTCCAACAAAGCAAACCTAAGGAACAGGTGGCTTCACTGCTGAATTCAACCGAACTTTCAAACAACAATTAGTACCAGTTCTCTTCAAACTATTCCAAAAAATCAAAACAGATGCCATTCTCCCAAAACCATCCTATGAGACCAGCATCACCCTGATACCAAAATCAGACAAAGACACAACAAAAAAAGAAAACTGCAGGTCATTATCCTCAATGAAAGTAGATGCAAAAATTCTCAACAAAATATTAGCAAACGGAATACAGAAACACATCAAAAAAAAATTATACACCATGATCAAGTGGGATTCATCCCAGGGATGCAAGGATGGTTAAACATAAACAAATCAATAAATGTGATTCACCATACCAACAAAATGAAGGACAAAAATCATATGATCATCTCAATAGATGCAGAAAAAGCAGCTGACAAAATTCAACATTGCTTCCTAATAAAGAATCTCAACAAATTAATTATAGAAGGAAAGTATCTCAACACAATAAAAGCCATATACAACAAAACCACCACTAATATCATCCTGAATGGAAGAACAGGAACAAGACAAGGATGCCCACTCTCACCACTCCTATTTCACATAGTATTGGAAGTACTAGCCAGAGCAATCAGGCAAGAAAAAGAAATAAAGGGCATCCAGATTGGAAAAGACAAAGTCAAATCATCCCTGTTTGAAGATGACATGATCTTAAATATAGAAAGAGCTAAAGACTCCACCAAAAAAAAAAAGAGCAATCAGGCAAGAAAAAGAAATAAAGGGCATCCAGATTGGAAAAGACAAAGTCAAATCGTCCCTGTTTGAAGATGACATGATCTTAAATATAGAAAGAGCTAAAGACTCCACCAAAAAAAAAACCTCTTATGCTCATAAAAGAATTCAGTAAAGTTGCAGGATACAAAATCAAAATACAAAAATCAGTAGTGTTTCTATACATCCACAGTCAACTAGCAGAAAAAAAATCAAGAAAGCAAGCCCATTTACAATAGCTATCAATCAATCAATCAATCATAAAATACCTAGGAATTAATTTAGCAAAGGAGATGAAAGATCTCTACAATGAAAACTACAAAACACTGATGAAAGAAATTAAAGAGTACACACACACAAAATGGAAAGATATTCCATGTTCATAGATTGGAAGAATTAATGTTGTGAAAATGTCCATACTAGCCAAAGCAATCTACAGATTCAATGCAATCCCCATCAAAATGCCAATCACATTCTTTGGAAAGATCTCTACAATGAAAACTACAAAACACTGATGAAAGAAATTAAAGAGTACACACACAAAAAATGGAAAGATATTCCATGTTCATAGATTGGAAGAATTAATGTTGTGAAAATGTCCATACTACCCAAAGCAATCTACAGATTCAATGCAATCCCCATCAAAATGCCAATCACATTCTTCACAGAAATAGAAAAGGCAATCCTAATATTTATATGTAACAACAGAAGACCCTGAATAGCCAAAGCAATCCTGAGCAAAAAATAATAATAATAATAAAGCTGTAGGTATTACATTATCTGACTTCAAACTACACTCCCAAGTTATAGTAAGCAAAACAGCATGGTACTAGCATAAAAACAGATATATGGACCAATGGAACAGAATAGAGAATCCAGAAATCAATTCACATATTTACAGTCAGCTGGTCTGCAACAAAGTCACCAAGAACATACACTGGGGAAAGGAGACTTCAATAAATGGTGCTGGGAAAACTGGATATCAATGTGTAGAAGAATGGAACTAGACCCCTACTTCACACCATATACCAAAATCAACTCAAATTGGATTAAAGAGTTAAATATAAGACCCAAAACTATACAACTTTCAGAATAAAACACAGAGAGAACACTTCAAGATGTAGACTGGGCAAAGTCTTTATAAATAAGACTGCAAAAGCACAGGCAACAAAAGAAAAAATAAACAAATGGGATTATAGCAAGCTGAAAAGCTTCTGCCCAGAAAAGGAAACAATCAACAGAGTGGAAACACAACCTACAGAATAAGGGAAAATATTAACAAACTATCTCAACCATTTATATTAGTTACCACCTTTAACCAAAGCAATCAACTTTTGTTTTTCTGGACACAAGAGAAAACTATAAATATGAAACACTGTCAACCTAATTTTTTTTCCATGAGTAGACATTTTATACCATTTTAATAAATTTGAGGCCGGCCCGGTGGTGCACTGCTATAGTACGCTGCTTGGGAGCGCAGCGGCACTCCCGCCGAGGGTTCGGATCCCACATACAGACCGGCAGCTCACTGGCTGAGCGAGGTGCGGGTGCAACACCAAGGGTTGCAATACCGTTGCTGGTCACGAAAAAAGACAAAAAGGAAAATATAAAATTAAAAAAAATAATAATAAATAAATTTGAGATACATGCTTACATTCATACATGTATCACTTAAAAACATTTAAATTCCCTGCTAATCTGTAGCATTCTGTGTACAAAGATTAGGAACAAGTGAAACCCAAAATGTTTCTTGAACGATATTTATCCTTTTTATTCTTACTTAGAAATTCTTACTTTTTATTCTTATTGAGAAAGACAGGAAAGTGTCAGCCTTCCAAGTTGAAACAGAGGACAGAATATCTCCATGGGATGATGCATCAGTATTTTCCATCCATGTTTAACTCTGAGTTCTAAACCACCTCCCTTGGCAGTCTGGAAATCCCATCGGAGGAATGAGTACACGTCGTGTCCTGTGACGGCAGCTCCACCCCAACCACAAAGGTCTCAGACAGCAGAGGGACCAAATGGTCCTAGAAACGGTGTCTGTGCCTCCCTGCAGGGATAGTAACAAGCATGTTTTTCCTATGTTTCATATCATAAGCATATGTTTATGCGAGTAACAAACACGTGTTGAGGAAACACATGCTGAATGCCTGCTGTATAAAGTACCCTTTACAGTGCTCTGTATCTACCAACCCATTTAACACTCCCTAACCCCGTGAGATAGGTACCATTATTGGATCTACTACTGTAAAGAAAAATAAACTAATGTACAGTGAGGTTAAATTACTTGCCCTGAGTCACACAGCTAAGTAAGTCATTGAGTTTGTGCCCATAGTGACTTAGCTATGCTGCTGTCGGCACCTATGCTATTCTGCTGGCACAGTCCAGCTACCCTTCAGCTAATGTGGCTCTGTGCTCTGCTTCAGAAGACGCTGAGGTCCCCCAGCCTTGTCCTACATTAGCCGAGAGAGCAAGAGGAGGATGGCGGTGAGTCTGATTCTGTTTCTTCCAAGAATAGGGAAGCCACATTGAAGTCAGGAGTGACAAAGATTTGAAACAGATGCTAGAAGAAAGAAAAGGCAGAGGCATCCTTATAATTGCACTGGGTGACACTTTTCGAGTGGCATATGTTCAGTTAAATATAGAGGATTGGGGACACAGGGTATAATTGCAATTTGTGGTAATGGGCATGCTGCCAGTATTGATCTGGCCATCACATCTTGGACATGAGTGGTGATGGTCAGCTTTGTACCCCGTAAGTATTCATAACCAATAAAAAAAAAAAAAAACGAAAAAGAAAAATATAAATAAATAAATATAGAGGATTTGCTGTGGGCCAAAAGAACAAAGCACAAGCAGGAAGCAGGCAGAGCTAAAGAGATGTGGGAAAAACTTAAAGGCACAGTTGTGACAACTGTGACCTAGTTGAGATACACATACAAGCCAAGGTAAACCACAGGGAAAAGGTACGGGGCCCAGCCTAGAGTGGGCCAATGGCCAACCTGAGCCAGATGACTCAGGGCAAGTGTCATCCAACCTTTGCTCTTAGCAGGAATTTCATCATCAAATGACCTCATTGTCTCCTTGAAAAACAACAAGATCTCCTGTCCCAACCATGGTGAGAAGTATTTTAGTGGAGCATGGAGCAGGCAGGACAGAGGCAAGAACAAACACCTGCATGAGCTGAAGAATCCATCCAAGATGTGGTCAGGACAGGCTTACGGAAATATTGGGAAGTAATGAGAAGAAATGTTATTTGTTGCTGCCTTTTTTGAGGAAATGTGTGGATAAATCCACTTTGGGGTAGAAGTTGTGCCTCAGGCCTGCGACAACTAGAACTCAGGCTTCGGGGCAAAAAGGAAGCACCCTGCCTGGGGTGGGGGGAGAGGAATTGATTTTGGTGTAGAGTTTAGAAGGCAGGAGTGAGGGGACCAAGGGAGAGCTGGGGAAGGAGGCAGAAAAGAGCCCCGATGGCCAAAGCCAGGTGACTTACTACTGGAAGGCTGCAGTGGCTAATGCGCATTAAGTTCCCGCACAGAGAATGAAGTGACGCCTTCCACCGCCCTCCATGGGAAATCCTCAGTAAGAGTGTCAGCTCTCACTCTAGTAAGCCCTTCTGGTGCTCTGAGTCACGTGGCCTGGGCCCCTCAAATTCTGGCCACTGCTGTGACAGACAGTTCTTGTCCCAGCTCTCTCAGAAGTCACAGCAGTGCTCAGCCCCCGTAGGACCTGAAAGAGCAGGGGAATATTTGTGCCACTGGAACCAGGGGATGAATGTCCTGTCACGAGCAATTCCTGGAGATGCTCTCTCCATATGTCTCACAGAATACCAGAATGGAGCCTTGTTGTCAACAGCAGTGACCTTGATGACACACATTTGAGATTTCCTCCTTTTGTGACTCACATGCCTGCTCCCTCACCTTGGCTTCCCAAGAACACTTTCCCACAGGAACTCCCTGCACTGAATTCTTGCCTCAATCTGCTTTGGGGAGAACCCAAAACTAAGACACTCACCATTGTGATTGTGTGAACCAGATCCTCACATCACTAGCGGACAGTATGTCCTGCATTCAGCAGGACACACCAGAAAAGATCAAACCAGGAACTGCGCACACGGATGAGAGTCTCATGGGCAGAGGAGTGACATCCGAGAGACTCACGGACCTGCTGTCAAAGATGTGTGTTCTTCCTCCTTTACTCCCTCCTTTTTTTTGTCTTTACCTCTCCATCAGAGTACCTGGCTGCCTCATTTCCCTGTGTCCCACAAGTAATGACACTAATTGCACAAACAGTCCAGTTAAAAAACAGGCAAAAGGTTTAAATAGGCGCTTCACAAAGGAAGACGCACAAATCTCCAATAAGCATGTAAAAAATTCTCAATGTCATCGGTCTTCAGGGAATGAAAATTAATACCAAAAGGAAAAACCACTACACACTCACTGGAGTGGCTAATGTGGAAAAGAATAATGGCATCCAATTCTGATCTGGAGCAACTGTTGGTGGGAAAATAAGATAGTACAACTACTCTGGAAAACAGTTTTGCAGTTTCATATACAACTGGACAAATATTCACAGCCCAGCAATTCCCCTCAAGAAATCTTCCCCAAAGGAAGTAAACACACATCCGCCAACAGATTTGTACAAGAATGCTCATAGCAGCTCTGTTTATAATATAGGGTCCAAATCCAGGTCTTTCTGACTCCACAGTTTATGCTCTTAACTATCATGATAAACTGGTTTTTTAAAAAAATGGGGAGAAAATCTCTGCCCTCACGTGGCTCTCGTTTGGGTGGCCAACCAGTCTGTATTTAGAAAAGAATGTGTTTCTCTCTGTTTCTCTTGGCTCGGACTGTCTGTCTTGATCACAGTTCTCAGATGGTGCGAGGACACAAGGCTGAGGGTAAAGAGCAGAGCCAGGGAGAAGAGCTGCCAGACATATCCAAGAAAGCAAAGGCTGGGGAAGGCAGCAGCAGGGCCCTGGGGACACCCAAGCCAGAAGGGCCAAAAGTCCAGACACAATGGCCAGTGGGGAGTTGCAGGGTCCCGACACCAAACAGCTCCATGAGGACGTTAGGCCCAGGCCAATGTAAGTCTAAGACAAGACGTTGGGCCAGAAAGAGAACTGGGCTTACAACCATAGGGCTTAGACTTTTGCTGTTTGTTTTGTTGTTGTTTTGTTTTTAACAGATGTTACTTTTTAGAGCAGTTTTAGGTTCCCAGCAAAAGTAAGAGGAAGATACAGAGATTTCCCAAATACCTGTCCCATTGTCAACACCCCCAGCAGAGTGGTGCATTTGTCACACTTGGTGAACCTGCATTGACACATCCCCATCCCCCAGAGTCCATAGTTTACATTAGGTTCATTCACTCTTGGGGTTGTACATTCTACAGGTTCTGACAAACATGTAACGTCCTGAGGCCACCATTATATAGTTGACCCTTGAGCAAGACGGACTTGAACTGTGCGCATCCACTTACACAGAGATTTTTTTCAGCAACCAAGGATCGAAAATACAGCATTTGCGGGATATGAAACCCAAGTATACCAAAGGCCTACTTTTCATAAACATGGGTTCTGCACTGTGGGACTAGAGTGTATCGGGTTTTGGTATGTGCTAGGGGTCCTGGAACCAATCCCCCGCAGATACCTAAGGAAAACTGCAGTAACATAGAGAATAGTTCCACGGCCCTAAAAATCCTCTATCCTCCTCCTATTCATCTGTCCCTCCCCTCTAATCCCTGGCAACTACTGATCTTTCACTGTCTCTATAGTTTTACTTTTTTCCAGAATGCCATATAGTTGGAATCATACAAGATGGACCCTTTTGAGATTGGCATCTTTTACTTAGTAATATACACTTTTTTCCTCCATGACTTTTCATGTCTGGATAGCTCATTCTTTTTAGTATTGAATAACATTCCATTGTCTGGGTATACCACAGTTTATTTACCCACTCATCTACTCAAGGACATCTTGGTCAGTTTCAAGCTTTGGCAACTATGAATAAAGCTGCTATAAACATCCAGGTGTAAGTTTTTTATGTTGTTGTTGATTTTTTGTTTGTTTGTTTGTTTTTTGCAGCTGGGTGATACAGGGATCCAAAACCCTTGACCTTGGTGTTATAACTCCATGTTCTAACCAACTGAGCTAACCGGCCAGCCCCAGGTGCAGGTTTTTATGTGCACATAGTTTTCAACTCCTTTGGGTAAATGCCAAGGAGCATGATTTCTGGACTGTGTGGTAACAGTATGTTTAGTTTTACAGGAAAATGATAAATTAGTTTCCAATGTGGCTGTACCATTTTGCATTCCCACCTGCAATGAATGAGAGTTTCTATTGCTCCACATTCTCATCAGCACTTGGTGTTGTCAGTGTCTTGGATTTTGACTGTTCTAATAGGTGTGTAGTAGCGTCGTGTTTTAATTTGCAAATTCCCTAATGACATATGATATTGATCATCTTTTAATATGCTTATTTGCCATCTACATATCTTCTTTGGTGAGGTATTTGCTCAGGTCTTTTTCTGATCTTCTAATTAAGTTGTTCATTTTCTTATTGTTGAGTATTAAGAGTTTCTGTATATTTTGGATAACAGTCCTTTATCAAATACGTATTTGCAAATATATTCTCTCAGTCTGTGGCTTGTCTTTTAATTCTTTTGACAGTGTCTTTCACAGAACAGTTTTTAATTTTAATTAAGTGCAGCCTATCAGTTATGTCTTTCATGAATCGTGCTTTTGATGTTGATCTAAAAAGTCATCACCATAGCCAAGGTCATCTAGATTTTCCGGAAGACTTCATTCTGAGGACCAGTTTTCCAATGTACCCAGTACTCCACCTCACTGAAACTCTCCATTGTAAAATGGGGAAAATAGTAGCACACGGTTTTGGTAAGACTAAGTAAGGCAATGAGTAGGAGGAGTCTCTATACATTAAGAAAGAAAATTAATGTTAAAGGGTTTTAAAGCCACTGGGAATGTTGGAGTGAGTAGGACTGAAGCCATGTTGGGACCTAAAGCTGCCTGGGCTGCGGAGGGGGGCAGTATTTTAAAAAGGACAGATTTTTTCTCTCCACTCTTTCTTCCCATCCCCTGACTTTCTTATTTCACTCACTAAGTAGGAAAACAAGGCCAAGAAGCTAATTAGTACTTTGCAAAGCTAACAGTTCTTTCTTTGAGACGTGTAGAGTTTTGAGAAATAACCAAGGACAAATGACTGGAAGCTGACCTTGGGCACCAGCCAAGCACACCAGTGCAAATCAAAATCTTGCAGGGTCTGAGATAACAAGATGGGAACGGAAACCAGAAGAGGCTTTGCCAAGACCTTGTACCTGACTCATAGAAATGGACCCCTCATAACTCACATCTCCTGCTCTCCTGCTTTTCACTTCCCGCATTCATTTCCCTCAACCCTTCCTTTAAAAACCCCTCAGTAAATGTAAATCTTTAAGATGGTGTAAACCAAGATGGTTTACTTGCCCGTAAACCTGCCGACTGGGCCAATTATCGAGCTAGGGCTGGGTCCAGAGCTCACAGACCCCTCAAGCCCGTTGTCCAGACTGGGTCACAAAACCCTTCACATGCCAGGCTGGGTCACCAGACCCCTCACATGCAGGTCTATGAGCTAGGTAACCAGCAAACCGGTCCTTGGAAGCCGTAGGTTGGAGAGCATGGCCACGCACGACAGATGCCCAAGGCAGTCAATGCCAGCCAAGTGGTGGCACCACCCATGCACACTAACTCCACCCACACACAACTCATTTACAAAGAATGTGCCACACCACCCCCAACCATCCCTAAGGCAAGGGGGCCTGATTAAATTATTCCATTTTCCCAACAGATGGGATAGCCTACCATCTCCTTCAGCTGAATACATCTGCTTTTCTAACACCAACCATTTGACTTCTAAGTTTTTTTTCTTTCCTTCTCAAGGGGGCGGGCAGCTGGACCTGAGTCTGGTAACAGGAACACTACTATGGAACATGTAAAAAGCAGGAACCAACACTTAGGAGATTTAACGCCAAAACCGTTTCCACATCACCCTGTTCTCTGTGTGGCATGTGAAAATTTGAACTGAAGTTAATTTGAGGCCTGCAAACAGAAACACCTGTTCTTAACATCAATGAAGCCTTGGACAAAAAAGTAATCGCTCCTGCCTCTGTTTCCTTCTCTATAATGGGGATAATGATAGTTTCTAGCACTTTGAACTGTTGTAAGTATGAAATAAGTTAACATGCAGGAGCAGTCCTGGCATAAACAAGGGGTCATGAGAAGTGAGTGGATATTGTTAGTGATGTCATTGTGGTTGCTGTTGTTGGGCAATTGGAGACCTAATCAGAGCTCTAAGGACTTCAGAACTCCAGATGGCCTCTTGTGCTGCTCTCCCCATCAGCCTTGCTGGCTCTGTGTGTTTGTTTCAACTAGTCACAATATGGAGCTTAAATGTAAGTGTGTGTGTGTGTTTTAATTTGTGCTTTATTTATTGCATAAATAATGACTTATTGCACAAATAATAATTTCTTCTTCCTAATTTCTACAGTGAGTTATAATTCTTTTATGTTTCTCTATCCACTCATATTTGCCTACCTCTCTTCAACCTCAATTCCCTATCACTGCCAAAGTCAAACAAACTGAACTTAGCTTACGTGGCTTTTCATTGTGAATTGCCTGTGCTGGATCAATAGCCTCTAACAGAACAAAAAATTTTCCTGCCTCTGAAACTTTTCTTCTTTTGTTTTCATACTCATTGCATTGCTAAGAAAATAATCTCATTTTAAGATTAATTTTACTTACAGAGATATTCAGAACAACCAAGTTTGACCAGTTTTGTAAACCAATATCAGTTCAGCATTTCCAGACTTGAAAAAACAAAAGCAGTATTACCAAATATATTAAAGCAAAGCAGTCTTTAGTTACAGAAAGCACAGACATCATAGACAATATAGAGTGGTTAAAAGTACAGGCTTGAAACCCTAACCTGCCACTCTTAGCTGTGTGACAATGAGCAAGTCACTTAACCTCTCTGAACCTGTTACCTTATCTATTAAATGAGAATAATATGTACCTCTTGTTGTTGTAAAGATTAAATGAGGTAATTACCTTAAAGTGCTTACTACACAGGCTGTCCTTGTGAAATACAAACAAATGTTTTTAAGTCAAACAATTTTAACTTTGAATTGTCGTTTTTATACACATTTGAACTTTAGACAGTACCAAAGCTTTTCTAAAAATCTTTAATTCGTTAGATATGTGTACAATATAGGTGGTTTCATTCTCAACTATTTCAAGTGACCTACAGTCATGGTCTCTCTTGTTGACGTGTCTGACTCATTTCATCTGGGAACTGGTGTGTCCCTGAATTGCAACAAGGATTTTGAGCCCTGTTACATGCATGACCAGGAAGAGATCAAAACAGCCTTTATTTTTTTTTCTGAAACTTAATACAAACTGACAGACCATAAGCAGCAATTTCTGCATCCTGTGTCAGTTCCAAGGAGCACACCAACCACACCTCCTGACCCCCTCCTGACCTGCAGTTTTCTACCCTTCCTCTAGACATAAAAGAAAATTTACTCCCCAGCTCACTCCCTTTCTTCCCTCTTTGCTTTACTGTCCAAGATCAAATGAAAATTGTCAAACTTCCAGGTTTCTTTCAAAACTTTGTACAGTACTTGTTTGTTTAAGGAAAAAAAGAAAGATAGATAGACATGATTCTTGTCTCTGAGAAGCAGCTGATGGGTAAGACCACAGCAGAGTCCAGCAAGGGGTGTGCAGCTCCCACAAAGGGGCTTAGCTGAAGATGACTATGGACGTGGTGGGAACAAGTGAACCCCTAAGGTGCATCTAATTATTTAAACATTAGGTGGTTACTGAACTGGTCAGATAGAGGAGAAACTTCCAGTTCAGTCCTGGACTGGTAATTGTGTAAGCCTGGACAAATTTTATATGATATCCAGTAGTGGAGATAAACCTGCTTTCATTTAATAACATTTCTAAAAATGCGAGGGGAACTTCAAAATACTGAGGAAATTCAAAATACTGAGGAAAACTAGATTTAAAAAAATTCAAAATACTGAGGAAAACTAGATTTAAAAAAAAAATGAATCCTGAATATTTCCTAATCTACTTTAAAATACACATCTGTGGTGTTAAATCCAATGTCAAATCCAGCATTCAAGTTTAACACCGCATTCAGTATGGAATTAAGTGTAATTGATGGTTTTGCATAAAGAAGCTATCCAAGCTACCTGAAAATTTTTGAAAGCCAGTTTTTTTTATTATTATTATTAGAAGAGTAGAGTTGCCAAACTTAGCAAATAAATATACACAGAATTCTGATATTCAGATTTAACCAGTGGTCCTGTATTTTATCTGATTGCTGTAGTGAGCAGGATTGAAGCCATGTTGGGACCTAAAACTGTCTGGGCTGCAGAGGAGGGGTGGGGGGAGATTTTAAAAGGACAGTTTTTTCCTCTCCACTCTTTCTTCCCATCCCCTGACTTCCTTATCTGGCTTGCTAAGCAAGAAAACAAGGCCAAGAAGCTAATTAGTACTTTGCAAAGCTAACAGTTCTTTCTTTGAGACTTGTAGAGTTTTGAGAAATGATCAAGGACAAATGACTAGAAGCTGACCTTGGGCACCAGCCAAGCACACCAGTGCAAATCAAAATCTTGCAGGGTTCTGAGATAACAGTGAAGATGAGAACAGAAACCAGAAGAGACCGGTGAGACCTTGTACCTGATCCATAGACAAAGACCCCTCATAGCTCACATCTCTTTCTCTCCTGCTTTTCACTTCCCACATTCCATTCCCTCAACCCCTTCTTTAAAAATACCTCAGTAAATCTAAATCTTGAAGATGGGGTACCCTACTATCTCCTTCAGCTAAATACATCTGCTTTTCTAACACCAGCCATTTGACTTCTGAGGTTTTTTTTCTTTCCTTCTCAAGGGGGTGGGTAGCCAGACCTGACTTTGGTAACATGATAACACTGTCAAAGAACAATTGAAAAATAAAGACAATTTTTAATTTTAAAAGTGAAAATGCTGTCACAGAGAACTAGTCTGGACAGGAGCTGGTATTAGATTTATCAATATCAAGAGATCAATATCTGAGGCAAACTCAAAGATACCAGACTCTGATTCTGCAAATCAAAGAGATCCAGATAGAACCAGAGAAATTAATTTTAATATTGACAACATACAAAAATTTAATATATAATAAACATTTATAAGTGCTTAAAATTTTATAAGAAAATACCAGCAACCTATCAGATATATTGTAAAAGGCTATGAAAATAATATTTCACAGAAGACTGAGCCCAAATGGCTAAGAAAAATGAGAAAAAAAAAGGAGGAAATGCAAAATCGTAATTGAGATATTGTTATAGCCATCAGATGACACTTTCAAGTGCCCAGCTACAAAAGTGACAGCATTTTTTTCCATTGAAAATGGCTTTCAATGGGATTAAGTGAATCCATATTCACATTGAGAATTTTTGTGTAAAGGATTATTTGAGAAGAATATGGAGGGGTATTCTGTTTCAACTCCAACTGGGTGTAGGACAATTCAGTTCTGGCACTGCACACCTGGAGTTAGCACAGACCCCTTAAGGCTCAGTCTTCCACATGACTGTCTCTATTTCACACACCACCCACAAATTCAGGGGTCCCAAAGCTGCCTGCATTTCTGGCTGACTGGCTACAAATTCAGTGGATCCTGCGATCCCATCAGGTTCAGTAATTTGCTAGAATAACTCACAGAATTCAGGAACTTGCTACACTTATGATTCCATTTTTATTATAAAGGATACAAGTCAGAAATAGGCAAATAAAGAGACATATAGAGTAAGGTCTGGGAGGATCCTAAATGCATGTTACCTACTTGGCACAGCAATGATGTTTTACCAACTAGGAAACTTCGCTGAGCCTCAGTGCCCAGGGTATTCATTAGGGTTTCATTATGTAGGCACAATTAATTGAATCATTGGCCACTTGACTGAACTCAATATCCAGCCCTCTTTCCCTCCTCAGAAGCCAGAGGACTGAAAGTCCAAAATCTCTCATCCAAATCTGGTCATTCTGGTGACCAGCCCCCCTGCTTACCTCATTAGCATAAATTCAGGTATAATTCAAAGGATTCATGAATAACAAAGACACTTCCATCACTCAGGAAACTGCAAGGGTTTTAGAAGCCCCATGCCAGGAATCAGGGACATAAGCCAGACAAATTATTACACAGCAAGGAGTGAGGGAGGAGAGAAGAAAATAACAAGTATTTGAAAAAGTTGAATACTCTAGATCATTGTTTTTCAAACTTGGGGTCATGAGCCATTCATGAATAGAAAAATGTAGTCCATTGGGAATCAGCATTACTTCTAATAGAATATAAAAGCAGAATAGGATAGAATAGACCAGAGTATATCATTTGCAGAAAGGATAAGTTTCATTTTGTAAAATTCTATAAATACATATGGAGATAGATAGATGGGTAGATAGATAAATAGACAGGTAGATAGAGTCACTTAGACATATATATATATAAATCCATTTTACATTTTACGTGTGTGTGTGTGTGTGTGTGTGTGTGTGTGTGTGTTGAGAAAATGGAACAATTTGGTCAGGCTCCCCTCACCTCGGAGCCAGTTTAGGGTGGTTCCATAAACACTGTGTGTGGGGGTGGAGTAGCTGCGCCTGCACAGCAACACCACTTTGGCTGGTGCTTTACTGTCTCAGGCGCCCACCCTGCACGGCCATGCTTTTCCAGACCTGCAGCTTCCAAGGACCATGTGGCCAGTTGCCTAGCTTATAGACCTGAATGGAGGGGTCTGGTGACCCAGCCTGGCATGTGAAGAATTTGTGACCCAGTCTGTGAATGGGCTTGAGGGGTCTGGGAGCTCCAGACCCAGCCCTAGCTCAACCATCCACCCAGTCAGTGCAGGAATGCTGGCAGGTAAAAGAGCTGCAACAACTAGCGTGGCTGCTTAGCTTTACAATTGGCATCACAAACAGGATTAAGAGCTAGATAATTGGTGCTGTGAGGATTCCAGACATTAGCCCTTGTCGTAGCAAGACTATACACACACACACACACACACACACAGGCTGTTGGAAAAATAGAATAGTTTGGTCAGGGCCCTCATCTTGGGTCCAGTTGGGTGTGGTTTTAGCACATCCTTTGTAAGCAACGTGTGTGTGTGTGTGTGTGTGTGTACTTAGTGCACCAATGTATCTTTTTAGTTTTGTTGCTATTCTTGTGTTCTTGAGAGAGAGGAGTTTTAGTGAAGCAGGCAGGCGGTCATCTGCCTCAGGCATCTGCCCTGCATGGCCATGCTTTCCAACCTATGGCTTCCAAGGACCTTTTGGCCAGTTACCTAGCTCATAGACTGTAGATCTGTGTGAAGGGGTCTGGTGACCCAGCCCAGTGTGTAAAGGTTCTGGTGACCCAGCCTGGCATGTGTGGGGTCTGATGACCCAACCTGGCATATGAAGGGTTTATGACCCAAGCTGTGAATGGGCTTGAGGGGTCTGGGAGCTCCAGACCCAGCCCTAGCTCAACAATCAGCCCAGTCTGTGCAGGATTACTGGCAGGTAAAAAGAGTCCAACAACTGGCCTGGTCACCGTGGTTCCACACAGGCTTACAGTGTAAAATGGATTTTTACCATGGTTTTAGGTAAAAAATATGAAAGGCCATTGTCCATCAACAAATGAATGGATAAAAGAAT
>NW_007741519.1:3907-6036 GCF_000696425.1 Galeopterus variegatus | reverse complement strand
TGTGCTTATTTCCCTTGTTAAAGCAAACACTTACTACAGTATCTATGTTAAATTTTTTCCTGCCATTCAGTGACCTAGATGAAAGTTGTAAATTCACCCTGCTCTGTGGAAATGTGGCCACTAAATCATCAGAATAAAAACTTTCAGCCAGGAATTCTTCCAGGGAAGAGTTCCTATTGAATTACTGTGCTGATTTCCCATGTTCATTGAATCCCTTTCTCAATTGCTTGGCCTGCCCGAACATTAATTCATGCAGGTGTTCATTGTGTCAGGCCCATGCTGGGTATTGGGGATGTAGCAGTGGAAGGGCACACGTGGTATCTGCCGGACACAAGTTTTATAAACGGAGGCATCAACGCTGGCCTGGGCAGTGGGAGAGGTGCCCTGAGCATAGGGCACCACTCCCTAGGGAGTGGTTAGCTGGCGCCTGAAGGCTGGCCAAACAGAGAGAGAAGTAGTGAGCCCTAAGACGAGGCAGAATGAAGAAGCTGCAGATACCTCAGTATGACTGCAGGGCTGAGGAACAAGGGAAGAGCAGTAAGAGGTGAGATCTGAGACACAGGCAAGAGTCAGGTGTCGAAGAGTCTAACAGCCACATTATATATTGCAGACTCTATTTGAAAGCCAGTTCCTATAGAGCAATTAGACCTTTTCATTCGATACGTTTTCTAAATGCACCATAGGACATGTTATAGAATCCTGCAAATTTGCTATTGACCCAGAGTTTCTAGTGGATGAACGTTCATCACCTAGTCGAAGATGGTCAAGCGAACTTTCAGAGGTCAGAGCTGGAGGGAAAGGATTGAGAGTATTCTGAAGACAGGTTTGGAGGACGCCTGCAGAATGGCTGGCCATCTGGAAATAACAGTGGAGGAGAACATTTCAATTTGAGTGTGAACAAAGAAGACAACCAGAGCAGAGAGCAGAAAACAGAAACAAATTACATTTTAAAAGCTGCAGCCACTATTGCTTTTTGTTTCAGAATTTGATGTTTATCCTTTCAGTTGCTGTCTGTAAATTACATATCCTAACTTCAGCTTCATTTTCCATTTTAGCACAATATAATATTGAACATATAGTTGGTTCAATTAATTCAGGATGAGGGATTGTAAATTAAAATGTCCTTTTTCACATTTGTTTTNTGGTTTTAGGTAAAAAATATGAAAGGCCATTGTCCATCAACAAATGAATGGATAAAAGAATAAAGATGGTATATATACACAATGGAATACTATGCAGCCTTAAAAAAGAAGGAAATTCTGTCATTTGCAACAACATGGTAAAGCTGAAGGACATTCTGTTAAGTGAAATAAGGCAGGCACAAAAAGATAAATGCCGTGTGATCTCACTTATACATGGAATCTATGGAAAATCCGCTCACAGAATTGAGAGTAGAATGGTGGTTGCCAGGGGCTACGGGGTGAGTGGGTGATGGGCAAAGGGTAGCTGCTGGTCAAAGCATTTCAGGTACACAGGAGGAATGAGTTTTAGTGATCTACTGCATAGCATGGAGAGTATAGTTAACAATACATAAATATACATTTCAAAATTGATAAAAGAGTGGAATTTAAATGTTCTTACCACAAAAAAATAAGTATGTGAGGTGATGGATATGTTAATTATCTTTATTTAATCATTTCACAGTGTACACATACACTAAAGCATCACATTGTACCTCATAAGTATATGTACCTCATAAATATATGCAATAATTATTTGTTATTTGTCGATTAAAAATAAATTTAAAAATTAAAAAAAAAATTTAAGGCCAGAGCCCCAAGTGGACAGATAACATTTCTAGATATTTCTAGATATTTTTAAGATGTCATGTGAGTTGCAGTACCACTTATCCAAATTTTCTTTCGAACATCTGTTAGTGTTAGAACTTCAGCAAACATTTTAAGTAACATACAAATTATTTGAAAATAACTCAGTTCATATGATGAATTGTGCTTATTTCCCTTGTTAAAGCAAACACTTACTACAGTATCTATGTTAAATTTTTTCCTACTGTTCAGTGACCTAGATGAAAGTTGTAAATTCACCCTGCTCTGTGGAAATGTGGCCTCTAAATCATCAGAATAAAAACTTTCAGCCAGGAATTCTTCCAGGGAAGAGTTCCTATTGAA
>NW_007741519.1:0-2522 GCF_000696425.1 Galeopterus variegatus | reverse complement strand
CAGCCACTATTGCTTTTTGTTTCAGAATTTGATGTTTATCCTTTCAGTTGCTGTCTGTAAACTACATATCCTAACTTCAGCTTCATTTTCCATTTTAGCACAATATAATATTGAACACATAGCTTTTCCATTTTAGCACAATATAATATTGAACATATAGTTGGTTCAATTAATTCAGGATGAGGGATTGTAAATTAAAATGTCCTTTTTCACATTTGTTTTGCTTCAGCCATTATAATAACAGTGTTGAAAAAGGACCAACACGTGGAACTGAATCCTTTCTTAACTCTATAAAAATAGAATCTAGTACTTAGAGCAAAAATAGTAGGCCCCCAAACTTGAATTAAAATTAAATTCCATTTTTAAAATCTAAGGGACTAATTTACATTTTTTTTTTTTTGCTTTCATATTTTTTCTGGTGAATTTTAAGATTTTAAAGAAGACTTTAAATGAGTTCTGATGCTGTTCCTTTTGTCTTGATACAGTTATTTATATCATTCATATTCATTCTTTTTCATTTTTAAAATAGCATTCTATTTTCATTTTATCTTTACTTCAAAAGTTAGAAATAATTGTATTCCTAGGTAAACTCAACCCTAAAAAATATTATTCCGTATATAGATTCTATTACTGAATTATTTGGGACTCTTGATTGCAAATGATGTAAATCCAGCTCAAATCATTTTTAATAAAAATGGGATTTTATTGGCTCGCATGCCTAAGCCACTTGGTTTTGGGGATGATGACAACTAAAGACTAGACAGTCTTTCAGGTAGTTATCACTACCTCTTATTTCTCATTCTCTCTGCAAGTTACCAGGCAATGAGGACACTTGGNTTCATTTTATCTTTACTTCAAAAGTTAGAAATAATTGTATTCCTAGGTAAACTCAACCCTAAAAAATATTATTCCGTATATAGATTCTATTACTGAATTATTTGGGACTCTTGATTGCAAATGATGTAAATCCAGCTCAAATCATTTTTAATAAAAATGGGATTTTATTGGCTCGCATGCCTAAGCCACTTGGTTTGGGGGATGATGACAACTAAAGACTGACAGTCTTTCAGGTAGTTATCACTACCTCTTATTTCTGATTCTCTCTGCAAGTTACCAGGCAATGAGGACACTTGGAAGAGCGCAACCAAGACCACAGTAGGAGGAAAAGCTTTTACTTTCAAGGAGAACACTGGGGACAGCTACCTATATTAGTCTGTTTCTGTTGCTTGTAACAGAATACCTGAAATGGAGTATTTATTAAAAAAAACAGAGGTTTATCTGGCTTATGATTCTGGGGCAGATGCATCTGGCACAGGCCTCAGGCTGCTTTTTCTCATGGCAGAAAATGGGAGGGCAGCCAGTGGGTACAAGATCACATGGCAAGAGGAAGGAAGAGAGATAGAGAGAAAAAAAGGAGTTGCCAGGGTACTTTAAACAACCAGCTCTTCAGCTCTCTCGGGAACTAATAGAGCAAGAACTCATTCACTACTTCCCTACCCTGGGGAGGGTGTTAATCTATTCATGAAAGATTTGCCCCCCGTGACCTAAATAGCTCCCAAACTGCCACATTGGTGATTAGATTTCAATATGAGCTTTGGGGGGACAACATAGCCAAACTCTATCACTCCCAAAACAGTGTTTCTCTGAACAAGGGAAAAGGGTCATCTAGGTAGCCAAAGACATGACTACTAAGTGTAATGTGGGATCCTGGATGGGATCCTGGGTCAGAAAAAGGACATTAGGGAAAAGCCAAGAAAATCTGAATAAAGCATCAAGTTTATTGGATAATAATGTATTAATATTGGTTCATTAATTGTGATGAATGCACCGTATTAATAATGTAATATGTTAACAGTAAGGAAAATTATGTGGGGTATATGGAAATTTTCCATGCTGTCTTTCCATTGTGTCTGTAAATCTAAAACTGTTCTTAAAACCAATACACACACACATACATTATTATTTCGTTCTAGGTATTTTTAAATTTCATTATGATTCCCACTTTAACTCATGTGTTATTCAACCGTATGATTTTTAATTTCCAAGTACTTGAGAATTTTTGACTTATCTTTTTATTCTACCTTATATGCATCATGGGCAAAGATCATAGTCCATATAATATCTATATACTGAAATTTTTAAGGCTTTTTTTTATAGCTGAGTATATGATGAATCTTTATAAATGTTTTATGTTTGCTGGAGAAATATATGTGTTCTGTACTTGTTAGAAGCAGAACTCCTAACTGGCCCGTAGGTTAAACTTATTGTTTTCATTATTGGGTTCTCTATTCACTTGCTCATGTTCATCAGCTTAACCTTCAATAGTCAAGATAGGTGAGTTGAAACCTTCCATTATGATGGTGAATTTATCAATTTCTTCCTACTGGTGTGTCAACTTTGGTCTCACATATTTTGAATATCTTATTAAGTGTTTAATGATTTGAACTTTTTAAATTATTACGCAGTTACATCCTTCATCACTTTGCCTTAAAATCTCTATTAATATGAACGCACCTGCTCTC
>NW_007741518.1:24380-25102 GCF_000696425.1 Galeopterus variegatus | reverse complement strand
TTACGTACATTGGGTTCTAAACTGAATACATAAGATGAACACTGAGTGTGATTAAAATTTTCCAATGTCATGTACTAGTAAATGGGAAAGATAGGATTCAACCATCTAGCCCTGCAGGATTCATGTACTATTAGAGATGAAACCTACTGAAGGAAGTGTAAAATAACATCTTACAGTATGCACACTCCAGCACTGGGTGGAATATTGAACAGGTAAGACTCTCTCATATTATTTAAACTATTTTCCTCTTTCACTTTTTTACCAATTATTTTCCCCAAGATAACATAAATAACTTCTCTCAAGTTCAATATGCTTCTGAGGTCACTACATTTTCTTTCTTGACAAGTCATGGAGGCTCAACTCATGCTTGGTTAACTAGTTTGACATTAAATATAACCAATGAGTAAACCCAAACTGGTTTTGCTACAAAAAAGAAAAAAAATATACAAATTTCTCAAGATACATGATTTTTTTCCAAAGTATAAGATTTTTCACTTGCTATCTAAATTCAAGTTTAAAATAATCTTAAAATAATATTTATCAGAAAATTTAGAAAAAACTTGATGGTGTTTTTGAGCTACACCTTCTAACAGAGAGAAAATTGAGATTTCATTATTTAAAGAGTACAATTTTTTATAAAGGATCTGATAATAATCATGTATTTATCATCTTTCCTCCACACTGATGATTGTTAACTTTTATCTATAAATTCTAAAATTTTG